>NW_016814973.1:179525-196343 GCF_001698545.2 Rhinopithecus bieti | reverse complement strand
TTGAAGTCAAGTAGCATGATGCCTCCAGCTTTGTTCTTTTGGCTTAGGATTGTCTTGGCAATGCGGGCTCTTTTTTGGTTCCATATGAACTTTAAAGTAGTTTTTTCCAACTTGCAACACAGAATGTTTAAACATAAGGAGATAGCAGTGATATTATAAGGGAATAATAAAAGAGATTTGTGATAATATTTCCCGAAAAAATAAACTTTAAGGCAATAACTAGGCATAATATAGGCCATTATGCTCTGATAATTGGAAGAAATTAACCAAAAATTTTTAAAAAAATATTTTGGATTTGTATGCATCTAACCAAATAGTCTCAATATATATAAAGCACATTTAGACAGAATTATCAGAAAATGGGAAAAGCTAATTATTTCAGAAAGACTTTACCAGTTGGTAGCATCTTTGTGAGACCACTATTTGTCAAGAGTTTAATTTTTTTCATTCAAAAAGGTTTCTGGAAATCTGATTAATGACACACAATAAAGGATAAAATGCAGCAAATACTTGTTTGTCTTGTGCACCATTGTACCCTCAATACCTAAAACAGGGCCAAGTCCATTGGCTCTGTTTATTATTACATATAATAATCAATGTATAATTAATTACTACATATATTAATGAGCTGTTGAATACTATGATGTTGTGGAGGATGAGAGACAGTGAAATAGAGAGCTGGGGAAGCCAGCAAGTCAGCAGTTGAGGGTGATGGGCTGAACACTGAATGCGTCTCTCAAACCAAACCCTGGGGGCAGAGTTGGCGGAGGAGTAACTGTGTACAATACAACTCACAATCTTTGAAACAAGGAGCGCTAGAGGTACTTTCAAGGACCCTGTCAGACATATCATCTCAGAACCAGAGAAGAAGCAGCAGCACTTTCCCTGAGGGTAGAACAACCACAACCACCAGCTAATGCAAGTGTTTCATAAAACCAATGAGACACGAAGCAGCAGCTCAGTGGAGCCTGACGATGGGACAGGTGTTAAACCAGCCATTGGAGTCTGGGATTTCAGGCCTAGACAGTATCTATTTTCCACATACAAGTCTGGAATAATATTCAACAACCCTCCCTTTAAGTTATTTTGTTTTCTTAAGATGGAGGTCTTGCTATGTTGCCCAGTCTGGCCTCAAACTCCCACATGCTCAAGTGATCCTCCCACCTCAGCTTCCAGAGTAGCTGGGATTATAGACCCGAGCCACTGCTCCCAGCCCTTCCTTTTTAAATATTACATACTGAACAATTAAAACTTGTCCTTATATCTCCCCTTTCTAAGATTCTAGAGTATCTGCCAACTCATAGTAATTACACTTAAGTTGACATCTTCCTTGAAGGAAGTCACCCAAAATCCCTTCAGAACATTTCAAAACACCCTAGACCTAGCAGTCCTGCACTAGCAAATCATTTCCTAGGCAGGGTAATACATTGATTGGCCCCTTTGGGTCACATGCTCTCCCCAGATCATTATTTAAGTCCAGGGATTTTGAGTAATCTGATTGGTCAGCCTGCGTTCTGCCACTCCCTGCCCGCCCACCCTTCACCATGAGAAAGGCATGAATACTACCCATTCCTAAAGGCAAAAGATGCTGAGTGGACCCAAAAAAGTGTGCAATATTCATCTCCTTTCCAGAGGCATCTCAGCTCAAGGGAGCTACAGGCTGACTCTCACCATTTACCAGCTTAAATGAATATCAAACCTGTCTGGGTCTCATTTTTTCTTATGGTATCGAACTTGGCAGAGTTATTGTGAGACTGAAGATCACCTGTGTAAAGCACAGTTCAGCAACTTCCCTGCCTGCCTTGTGTCTGTCCCTGTTCCTGGTTGATCACCGTGACCCTGAGTGGATCCGCCTCCATGTCCGGTCCTCAGCTCGTGGTAAAGAAGACAGCACTGCCCTCTTCCCTAACCCCAACTCTTGCAGCTGTCCCCTGGCTGCCTGGAGTCTCCCCTAATGTGCCCTCACAACTTTCTTCGTCCTCTTTAAACTGTGCAGAGGTCTCCCCCATTCTTGGTCCCCGACTCACTGGTCTAAGCTGTGCTAATGCTTCCTCCCCGCCCTAGCTGATGTGAGACCCATTCTGTGCCGGGAAGCAGACAGATGCTGAGACAAGTAACACTATGAAAGGAAAGAGGGGAAAACAAGATCGGGCAGGAAAAACCCCAGACGGTGATACAGACATGACAGTCTCTGCCATTCCAATGGGAACTACTGCCCAGTAGAGGGCTCCAAAGTTGGGCCAAAATGGTCAGGGCCTAGCACCACTGTCTTCCAAAATCATTGGCTGAAAACCACGAAGAAAAAAGCATGTTCTCAGTGCCCTCAGCTATCATCCCCTTGCTCAGACACTGGCTGGCAGATGTTCCAAAAATACTGTGACCTTGCTCAGTAAGCTGAGGCTGACCCTGAAGTAACAGCTGGAAGCTGTGGCTAAGCACACGCCTTGCAGTTGGGCAGCGTGACCTTCCTTGAAGAGGGATCTGTGTGTTGTCTTGCCACCTTCTAAGACCCTGTGTAATAAAAAAGTTCTAGAGGACTAATGTCCTACCCAAAGTGGCATCCTATGATGATAGGTAGATGGCAGGGGAAACTTTCAGTTCTCAACCATATCACACAGATGCTGCATACTCAGCCCTAAGAACCATCTCTACACAAACATCCCAGTTCCTTCTAGAACCCCTCAAACCGTGAATCTTCCAACTTCGTCAAGTGTATCCTTCCACCCTTTCTGTGACCTTCCAGGTGAGACATTAGCATTTTTCCAGACAATGTCTTTCTTTTTTTGTTTTTGTTTGTTTGTTTTGGAGATAGGGTCTCCATCTGTCACCCAGGCTGGAGTGCAGTGGTACAATCTCAGCTCACTGCAGCCTCCGCCTCCCAGGTTGAAGCGATTCTCCTGCCTTAGCCTCCCGAGTAGTTGGGATTACAGGCACCTGCCACCATGCCCGGCTAATTTTTGTATTTTCAAAAAGACAGGGTTTCACCATGTTGGCTAGGCTACTCTTGAACTCCTGACCTCAGGTAATCCTCCTGCCTTGGCCTCTCGAAGTGTTGGGGTTAGAGGTGTGAACCACTGTGCCCTGCTGACAATGTCTTTCCAAAATGTGAAAGACTGGAGCCAAGCTGGTAGCCTAAGAGAAGTCAGTAACGAAGAGTTCTCACAATTAACCGATATTTACTTGATACTTAACTATATAATGCAATTGTGCCCATTTTACAGGGTTAAGAAACGGAAGCTCAGTAAGATAATTAATTTCCCAAAGGACATTCAATTAGTTAATGGGGCTGTGAGTATTTTCCAGCTTTCTTGGTTTTTAAAGTGTGCACTCTTTCTCTTGGCCATTCAGAAGAGTACATAAAACATTTTCCAGAAAGTTCCACCCAATAAGCTATTAAAAATATTTTGCGCTTAATTAGGTGAATTTCTGGCTATTCATTATGCTCAGCTATCCGGAATAACTAATTTCAAAAGGATACCAGGAAGCTGAGGTTGTAGCCTCCCACAAATTCTGTACAAAAGATCAGCATGAGAGCTAGTATTTAAAGTGAGCTCTCTCTTATATGAATAACTAACACATGCTGGCTAACTTTTGCTGGTTCATTCCCTCTAAACTTTGAAGGCTCTTCCTATGTCTCTTCTCCCTCTGCCAAGTGGTATTACAGTTTCAACTGACCTTGGTCATGACATTGAAAAGTGTATGTTTGTGAATGTCCTGTTGACCTGAAGCATCTGATCCTTGATTTGTTATTCCCACCATATCCTCCCTGCCTCTGTGTGTGGAGTTAATAATACATACGAAGACAGCAAGGACCAAACCTTACTCATTAAAACGAGCAAGCCAGAATGACTACAGGGACCAGTATCAAAAGCATCAGACACACACAAACAGTCCTTAGTTACTTTTACTTGCTTATATTTAAGAGAGGCTGACAGCCTTCTCTATATGAAAGCTCTCTTCGAGACACACTGCTTCCACCATGCCAGGGGAAAAACAGAGAGAGACCAAAGCACTGAGCTAATAAGGACGGAAACATCTGCATTAGATGTTTGAAGAAGACAAGGGCAATTGGGAATGTATTTGTTTAACCATATTACTTATTGCTTTATTATTATCTTGCTTAATGTCTGGCTGCACTCGTCTACACTGAATGCTGACACCCACCGTTTGAGATGCTTAACTCCTTAGTACAAAACAAACATGTGCGACTGTCTCAGGGACTGGGGGATGTGATCTGAAAGTCAACACCAGGCCTGCACAATGCATAGATTATTGGTAAGAGAGAAAGGCATGGGGGTTTTCATGCACATGCTTTTATTTATTTATTTATTTATTTATTTGGCCCTCAACCCACGTTGGTCTCTATCTTAAAAGGCAAACTGAAGAGTTAATGAATATGCTTTCAGCCAACTTACCTAAAATTGAAAGTTACCCAGTAAATGGAGGAATCAAATATCTGTGGCATTCTAGCAAGGAGAACCTAGGGTAATGCATATAGTTTGTTATTTGGCTGTTTTTTGATACAAACTTCTGCCTTGGGAAAAGCAGGTGTGGAAGCGGATGGCTCACCAGGCGGGTCAGTGTGCCTCCAGCATTGGTGCTCTCACAGCCAGAGTAAGGCAGAGCTGATCTCTGCTGCCTTCAGCAGGTTCAGTCTTTCCTGTCAGCCTTTCTCTGGCTCAATTAAGATGGTGCTGGGTTTGGCTCCAGCAAGTAAGACTACAAATAAGACTCATCTCTGCATGGAACTCAGTTCACCCTTGGAAAAACTTTACTTACAATTTTATTTAAAATTTTTTTCTACAGAAAACCTCACAAAATAAATGTTAAACTTAATGAACAATTCCACCATTCAGACCAAGAAAAGAACTTTCCAGTCACTAGAAAAATCCCATCACGTGCCCTGGTCCCAAATTCCCCTATAGAAGTCTTTCTTGTGTTCCTTTATGTTTTTCCTTTTCACCAAGTGACACAAACTATAGTTCTGTCTGGCCCAGTTTTTCACTAATGTGTTTTAAATCTCTTTTGACCTACAGACACCTCCACAGTCCTTTTCTTTGCCTTACAGCACAAGTGAGGTCGGTTGAGTTGCCACAGTCTGGATTTTGCTGACAGCTGCCTGATGGTGCCGTCCAACGTGTTCTTCTGACCTTGGGATTTCTTACAAATGAGCAACTGGATTCATGAGACTGCTTGGCTTTTCACAAGTGTGCTGACCAACATTTCTTCCTTATCTCTCCCTTGCCCAGAAGGTAGGGGTCTTTCCTCCAAGGTGCAGACTGTGCCTTTTTAGACGCAGAAAAATCTCACAAAATAAATGTATAGCTTAAACATGAAACATCCCTTTCATGCTTCTATATTTTCTTACCAGCTTGTTCCCCTGCTTGAAATGACCTCCCCACCTTCTTTACCTAGAAAATGACTACTGAGTCTTCACAGCCTGATTCAAAACTCAAATGTCACTCACAAGCCCTGTGGTCTTCAGACATCTCCCAGGCAGCACATGTCCCTGGGTCCTAACTGTGTTCTCACTCCCCTCTAGGATAACATTTGCTACACCATATCATAAGCGCCTGAACTCAAAACCTTTCCTGCTGCCCACCGCCCCCAGCCCATTCCTGCTCCTTGAGAGGGCAATCACTTTACCTGAGCAGAAGTAGGTATTTGGCACCTGGTAGTTAGCAACACACTTCCTCCCTACTTGTAGGGAACACCTGGGCTTCCTTTTGCTCTATTGCCACCCCCGTGGTCCACAGGGGGCGCACTCCCCTATGGGTCCTCCTTCTTTCATGGTGCCTCCAGTCAGTTCTGCTTACCAACTCTTTTGTTTCAAAATGGGCAGCATGCTTTCCTGACCTCAGTTGCCTCTTCTTAAGAAGCCTCTGTACTCTTGTTATTTCTTTTGATCTGAGGTTAGCTTGGAAGTTGCCATTCAGAGAGGAGGATCATAGAATACCAACCTGTCCCCTGCCTGCCCTGTAACACGGCACTTGAGCAGCATTTTCAGTGTAACGCTGCCTTGCTTCAGTCACACCATTAGCCAACATGAAGAATGACACTGACTGCGCAAGCCCCAAATTACACTCATCTGAAAGCGGGGATAGGCAAGCAATGAGGGATGTATCCTCTCATCCCATTCCATTAAACTCTTTCTCACCTTTCAAATCTGGCTTTAAAATCACTCCTTGAGAACTTTTCCTGATTAACTTGACCCAATTCTCTTAATTCCTCTACTCAATGAGCCTTCATTAATTATGTACCTAGAGATTTTACTCTATTCATATGCTCTTGCTGTGTTATTCTATGAATATGCTTTTCATTTATTTTCAGGTGCAATTTCTTGAGAGGAAGATCTGGTCTTGCAGTTGTTTTAGATCCCTCACTCTATGTCAGTTCATGTTTCTACAGAGGGCAGACCCAATAAATGTCACTGATTGACAAATGTATGTCACTGTAAATGTATGTGTACCCTTATACTTTTCTAGTGTAAGAACTGAAGAAGCTGAGAAAGAAAGGGTACTAAAATATCAGCCTCTCTGAAGAGTATTTTATCCAAAATGTCTGTTTTTTCTTTTCCTGAACAGTGCTCTGTTTCTTTCCCCACTAATCTGCTGAAATTTGCTGACCTGCCAATCTCTTAAGCTCTTTAAATGAAGACTTGTTGAGCAAGTCTTGACTTTTGAAAGAAGTCAAAAAGTGTTTTAGAACCCAGTATAAAGTTCTAAATATAATTAAGCATATTACTTCCAGTATTGATACAGATATTGTGTTCATTATAAATAAACACCATTGAATCAATTCTTTTTCATCAACCTACAGAGTTTTAACTAATTCTTCCCACAATCCCCTTTGATGTAGGAATTGTTTCTCTGAGACAGTGAGCCCTGGTAATGATGTTGTGAGTCAAACTTGAATTATTTAAAATTTTATTACATTTTACTTTCCAAAGAGAGTATCTTTTGGAGCCTAGATTTACAGATCTATGATAATTTAGGATAAATTTTAATACTTTTCTGAAGACAAAAGGCATTGGACCAAATCTGCACCAAAGAAACTTGCTATTTCTTCTGATAGAATGTAAGCTCCCAGATGATTCTGGTCATCTATTCATTTACCCAAAGACTTATTTAAAAACTAAGCACACACACGTGTGCGTGTGTGTGTGTGTGAAAAATTTTCAAGTTGTACATTTCAGGTTAGGGCCCCTTATTGCCAAGCTGAGGAGAAGACATAATGCATTCTAGAGAAATGACAGGAAATTCCTTGGGCTCTTTGCTCATATTTCTTCAGTCAATAAATTAAGGAAGGATTTAGGTAATTTACGGAAATGCGGTAAGGTAAGATTATCAGTGTGTGTTTGTGTACATGTACCATTGTGCACATGGTGTTCAAATAGCTAATTAGTAAATGTATATATTGGACTTCATCTATTAATTTTAAAGAAAATTGTAGCTTTTATTATGCTAACCAACATGAAATACATTTTCATTTATTCATGGCAATGTAAATGTTTAAACTGGAAGACATTACTTAGATAAATGAGTGGCTAATTTGATAAGATGATAAAAGAATTGAGTTCACACTATTTGTAGTGTGATCTGTCAGTAGGCTGGGTTCTCCTAGCAGCCAGTAGCCCCCAGGCTCAGTCATTCATCAATGATGTGTTTTCTAACCTTTCTTCCTTGGTTCCTTCCTTCATTCTGAAACTGTGTTTGCAAAAATTATAACTGAGAAAATTATTACAGTGAAAGAGATCTGACCTAACCGACTCCATCTTGCTTCTAACCTCCATGATGTCCTTGCCCATTCATGTGCACAGGCCAAACTAACTTTGGGAGAAATTTAGTTTATACTTTAACTTTGAAACAAAGATGGTAACAGCCCTTTCCCAACACAAACCCCCTTCCTGCCTGAGGATTAGACTGCCTTTGTAGGTCTAACAAGTTAGCTACAAGATTAGAAGTTATAGTTTAGGAGTCATGTAGCTGGAGGTTCCTGGGGATAACATCACTATTGAAAAATCTAAGATGAGTGCTTAGATATTTTGCAGGCCCAGTGGATCAGTTGATACCACCCAGATGGATGAACTGGCTCATCTGGTCTTGTGGGCCCTCACTCAGGAACTGACTCAGTGCAAGGAGACAGCTTCAACTCCCATGACTTCATCTCCAACTCAACCAATCAGCACTCCTGACTCACTGGCCCCTACTCACCAAATTGTCCTTAAAAACCCTGATCCCTGAATTATTGGAGAGACTGATTTGAGTGGGTAATAATAAAACCATGGTCTCCCCTACAGTCAGCTCTGCATAAATTAAACTCTTTCTCTATTGCAATTCCCTTGTCTTGATAAATTGTCTCTGTCTAGGCAGCAGGCAAGGAAAGCCCATTGGGTCCCTTCCTTCCTTCCTTCCTTCCTTCCTTCCTTCCTTCCTTCCTTCCTTCTTCCTCCTTCCTTCATTTCCTTCTTTTCTTCTTTCCTTTCTCTCTCCTCTCTCCCCCCAATCTCCCTCCCTTTCCTTCCCTCACCTACCCCATCACTCTCATCTTTCAAAGACAGTACTTTTGTCTTTCTTATGTCTAGCTGCTACCTCAGCCTCCACCTTGCATTATTTTATTCCCTAAGCCTATCTCTACTTCTCCCTTTTTACATTCTCTCTAAAATAATCAATCAGGCCCTTATAGTTCTAGGTTCTTATTAGTTCCTAAATAAGAGAAAATAAGAGGTTCAGAAAATTCTAAAAAATTTTCTAGTGACTTATTGAACCAGATAACACAGCTTCTCTCTAGACCTGCATTGTCCCACATGGTAGCTACTAGCCACATGTGGCCATATAATTATAAAATTAATTAAAGTTAAATGAAATGAAAACTTCTGTTTCTTGTTCTCACTAACCACATTTTAAAAACTAAATATCCTCATGGTCCAATGTGCTATATAGTCACACAAATCCAGTTCCATAGGGGCTAAGGTATTAGACAGCACAGAATATTCCCATATCACAGAACAGTCTATTGGATAGAGATTTCAAAGGTTCAAGATTTCATTTTCTGATGGAGAGGTCCAATGGCTTAATTTTTTTAAATCACATTTTTCTATCAGGACATGGCCTCCTTTCTTGTCAAAGAGGTTGTTCACCTTCAGACCTTGCCAGACCTCCTCCCAATGGTATGTTAAAGCAGGATAATCATCCTGTTTCTGAATCAAGTGAATCATATAAGTGTTCCATAACACAATGAATCCTTGGTGAACTATACTACTCATAAAGGCCCAAGGAAATGGGCAAGACTAGTGGAGCTTAGTCCCCTGTCAAGAGATAAATATAGAGCAGTGAGGAGAAAGTTATGCAATTTCTTGAATATATTTGAGATCCAAGGATATAACACTCTACCTGGTTGGGAAGGGAAATTTAGGATTGCAGCCTGTCTCTAACTTTATACAACACTTAACTGTGTGTAAATAAGTACTAAATGTACCAAAAGCTCACAATGAAAAGGTTCCTGCAGTGAAAATATTGATAACTTAAGAACCCTTTTTCAACTGTAAATTGCCATCCATTCAAAGGATTCGAGCTTTCAGAAAGGAATGGGCATACCTGTAACCAAGGCCTCAGGGAATTTGCTGGAAACAACTTATTAACACAGATTAATTTGCAATCTCTCCCATCATCTGTGCAATCCTTACAGACACATCTTCATCACCTTGCTCTCTCAGCCTAGCACAAAGCTGGACACATAACAGGAGCCTGGTCAAGTTTTGTTGAATGTGTTTTTTACAAACAGATTCATTTACAACTTTGGTTCCTCTACTGTCAATCTCCCAAAGTGATTAAATCGCAATTTTTTGTTTACTTAATACTAAGATGTATACAATTATGATTGAATAAAGGTTGTGTATTGCTAGGCCAAGTAATGTTTATGATTTTCTTTCTTTGATCTTATTGTTTTCTCATTTGCTTAATTTTCTGTGTGCCTTTTGCTGATTCTTCCTATAGTTCCAACAGCTCTATAAAACTGCTCTTGACACTACTTTTCATTAGTCAGACTTATTACATCATCTATTGGTCATAATTCATTCCTGGAGACCTCCCTCCTGGCATCCCTGGTCCTTCTGTCCCATTGGGAGCTGACTGACACCCAGGCTGCTGCACACAAGTATCCTGGGACTTCTCTTCACTGATTTTGGATTTCCATTTCTGGATCTCTTGACTCCTCTTTTCTTGATTTAGTCCCTTTGATACAGACAGGAGGCAGGGAAATACTGAATAGAAGGAGTAGAAGAGGGCAGGGTCCCTGGCAAGGGCTCTGCCCTCAAGCTTGAACTCATGGCCCTAAATGAGAACTTCACATTTCTGTTTTCCCACCCAAATATTGCCTTTTGGTCTGCCCATAAAAACCCTAAGCTGTTCCCATAAAAACCCTAAGCTCCACTGGCAAAGGAGCAGAGCAGCATGGCAGAGAAGGACATACACACAGAAGAGGGAAGCATCTGACCATTGAGAGGAGAAGCAGCCTCTGGACATCAGAAACTATGATTGGAGAAGTAGTATGGTCAAAGACTATGGTCAGGAGAAGACCGCCTTCCCACTCCATCCCCTTTCCAGCTCCCCACCCACTGAAAGTCACTTCCCCTGCTCAATAAAATCTCCACATTCATCATCCTTCAAGTCTATATGACCTACTTCTTCTTGGGCACTGGATAAGGACCCAGGTGCGGGTGCAAGAGGCTGTCACACTGACTCTCCACTGAGCTGTTTAACATGTAAGCCATCCTTGGAGAGCAAAGCCAAAAGAACACACTGTAACACATGCCCTCTGGGACTTTAGAGGTCACTGGCAACCCCTAGACACTGCCACAGACCAGTACAGTGTTTGTCCCTGCTAGTTCCCAAAGGCACTCACCCCAGCTCCTGCACCTGCTCACCTGCATGCTCCCCTTCCTGGCATTCAGGAAGCAAGGTGGAGGAAGGGGCCCAAGGGCTTCAGAATTCAGTGTTTTCAACAGTATCTACTCAGAGTGGCAGGTGGCCCTAAAGGTTCCAACTGGTCCTTCTAAGCTGGGGTGCTGCAAGAGGCTTCAGCTCTGATGTGTTAAGGCATCCATTATAGGGAATGAATAAACTTCTCTCCTATACATGGAGAGTGGCCGTAAGTTTGTGCCGTCCTTGGGAGAATTGAGAGATTAGTAACTCAAAGCATTTTCTGCAGGGTTTAATCCTCTGCAGAATCCCCAGTTGAGAAAGGCTGGTAATCTACATCACCCAGGCTGTCTCAGTAACACCCCTGGTTTTCACCCTCATGCCTCACCCATGCTTTTCTACATGTCCTGAAGCTGTTGGGGTTTTTTGGAGTGATGGGCTTTCCCCTCTGTAGGCACAAAGGTGGGTTGAAGCCAGAGGCTCTGTTTAATATTAAAGTTACCCCCATTCATCTGCCTTAAATCTGACAGCAGTTTTTGCCATTTTGCATTCTTTGTTTCCATGCCTCTACTCTTTGGCTTTATGGACTTAAAGCATTTTATTCCCTTAAGTCATTTTGGTGGGCTTTATAGGAGAGAGAACTTAATATCAATTTATTGCTATTACCCAGAAGTCCAGACATTCTGAGTACATGACAAATAATTGTAACTAGGGTAATTTATCATCCAAACCAGGATATCATTGAGAGTAAAAAGGCACTAAGAATATCTACAGTTACATAATTTTTACAGACTTGTTCTTATTAACTAACAAATTGGTATCATGATATAACTGGATCAACAAAACTGTTCTTTCAAACTATTTTCAAATATAAAAACTTTCTAGAAAATTTAAATGAATATATTCACAAACAAAATTACATGTCCATGTATATTAAAGTGAAATTTTCAAAAGTTTCTTATATTGATTATTTGAACATTAAACAACAGAATAATGATTCCTGGAACACATTCATGTATTTTAATTAATTTTCAAATTTATATCTGTTTTCTAATGGTATATAATTGTTATTTTTCTGACCCATATACTTTTGAAGTATATTTTGTATGATTTTCCTTATTTTCATAAAATTTATTCTAATATTTTCAAAGTTGCATTTATAATTACTAAATTTGACATTGTTGATATCTTAAACTGAATTCTCTTGGTAGACTATATATATATTTTTTCTTTTTCTTTTTTTTAGACAGGATCACTCTCTGTCACCCAGTCTGGAGTGCAGTGGCATGATCACAACTCACTCTAGCCTCAACCTCCCAGTCTTAAGTGATCCTCCCACTTCAGCCTCCCAAGTAGCTGGGACTACAGGCATGTGCCACCATGCCTGGCTAATTTTTGTACTTTTAGTAAAGACAGGGTTTTGCCATGTTGCCCAGGCTGGTCTTGAACTCCTGGGCTCAAGTCATTCACCAGCCTTGGTCTCCCAAAGTGCTGGGATTGTAGGTGTGAGCCACCATGCCTGGCCTGGCTATAATATTTTAGATTAGAAAATACACTCTTACAGGAGCTGAGGTACACAGGAAGCTCAAAGTAAATTCTACTAAATGGAGGATAGCCTCAATTCTACCTTTAAAAATTAAAATGTATAATTATTTGAGTTCAATATTTTCATAAGCACTGCCTTTCTGTCTATTCAGACTAATTTTCTTTGGCAATTAATTTTATAGGATAAAATTTGTCAAGGATGTTGCTTCTGTGTATTAGTAAATGCTGGCTTTTGAACAAAATGCAGTCAAAATTTGAAGGATTTATTTACAAAATAACATACTACCATGTTAGGTCACTTAGGTAAATTTACAAAGTAGTTCTCCAAAGGCACAACATTTTCTAAATTCCAACTGATGAAGGACAATGAAGAGAGAAAATATTTTACAGCCAAATTGAACTATTTTTCTGTATTCAGCATCAGCTTTGTCAGAAAATTTCACAGTTCTGTTACTCTGTGCATGTATAAAAATATTTGTAAATTTGATAACTAAAACTTCTATTTTGATTGGTAGAAAACTGCAGCTTGTTTGAACACACAATTATCAATTGTGTTTGCACACAACCAATTTTGAATACATTTCTGCTCTGTTTCCTAATTTAGTAAGAACATTGCTATTGCTGCAATGCTGTCTGTGTTCTACCAAAATTTGTGTTTATATTAACACTATGAAAATAAATTATTTTATTTTCAGTGTTAAACTTTTGAACTGTATTTACAATAAAATCTACATTGATGTCAAACATTTCAAATTCAATGCAATGAACTTTCAAAAGATTTACTTTGACTCCATGAATTTGATGAAAAAAATGAACCACCATTTGTATCAATTTGACTGATTTTTCTCTCTGATGCATCTGATGTCACAAATATAAAACACACCTCAGTTATCTGTTTGTAAGTTTCTTCTTTTGCTAATGGACCCAACACATTGACAGTTATCATTCTATTTTTTGTACATACATAAGAGAACTTAGGAGTCAAAATGAGAGAAATTAATTTAGAATAGCAATCATTTTATTTTTAAAAAGTTGTATTTCAGATTGTGATATGTAAATAAACTTCTGCAGCTATACATGTGAAATTGTCTCAGATACAGTCTTCATAGAATACCTACTTTTAAAGTAGATCTTGATAATTCTTCAGCAAATTTGTATCTCCTGCATTCAAGTGGTCAGGAATGTCATCACTACCTCTATGGTGACTGGTAAAAATGAATTGTTTTTTGCTGAGATGATACATCTACCATTTATTTTCTTGAGAAATTAAAATTCAGTTCTTAATTTTTTTATTCAACATGTGTTCTTAAAAGTTCGTTGCTGAGAGAAAATTGATGATGGATAAGGAACTCCCAAAGCCCATTCCCCCGTAAAAGCAATGGAAAAAAACTGGCAAAAACTATCACAAATTTTTTGGAACTTTGAAAACTAACTAAAAGCTTACAGCAACACAGAGAGGACTTATTCAAGAAAAATGAGCTGGATCTCAGTAAGTTTTGTGGCATGTTCACCTACCCTAGTCCAATCCTCCATTCCCCATCTCAACAGTAGCCTTAATAGTAATAGCTTATATTTCCTGTACCTTACCAGGAAAGGAGCATACAGAAAACACACCATCTGCAAATTGTCCTTAGTTGATCTGTCTCTTGGCTCCCTGGAAGACCTGCTCAAATGGCTTACCTTGATCTCATCTGACTGATACTCCCCTTGTGATAAAGCTGATACAAGAGCAGAAAGCTTTTACCAAAAGCATTCATGGGCAAATGTTTCAGTCCCTGCTGATGCAATACATATTAATAACAGCTGGGGCAAATAATAGATTAAACCAAAATACTTGAGAGAAAAGTGTTGGGAGTGAGACGCTTTAGGGAATAAGGTCTTTGAAAAGCTCTGACATAATCCGAGGAATCTAGCAGATTACATGTATGCCCAGAGCTACGTCCATGCCCAGGAAAGACCTCTGTAGAAGTGGGAAGTACAGACTAAAGCAAGGGAGTAAACATCCTGCGTGTGTTGAAGGCAAACCTGACACACAAACAGAGCCCCTCTGAAAAGATTGGGAATTTTTTTTGGTTCCAGGCATTGAAAGCAATCTTTATTTAATCACTAACTGAACATTAAGTTAAGGCAAAGTAGGGACCTTGAATACCCAAAACAGTTATGAAAAGAAGAGCAAAATCAGAGGATTCATACTTCTTGATTTCAAAACTTACTACAAAGTTACAGTATTCAAAACAGTGTACTACTGGCATAAAGATAGACAGATACATAGATCAATGGAATAGAATTGAGAGTCCAGCAATATCCTATAACTGTGGATGCCAAGACCATTCATTGGAGGAAGAATAGTCTTTCAAACAAATGATGCTGGAACAACTGAATATCCATAAGAAAAGAATATATTTGGACACTTACCTGACACCATATAGAAACATTAACTCAAAAGGGACCAAAAAAAAATCCAAAACCTAAATGTAAAAGATAAAACTGTAAGACCCTTATGAGAAAACATGGGTATAAGTCTTAATGACCTTGAATTAGGCAATGATTTCTGAAATATGACACCAAAATCACAAGCAACAAAAGAGAAAATAGGTAAATTGGACTTCATCAAAATTAAGAGCATTTGTACTTAAAAAAAAAAAAACCATCAAGAGAATGAAAAGACAGCCCACTGGTGGGAGAAATTATTTGCAAATCATATCTCATAAGGGTCTAAGATCCAAACATATAATGACATCTTACAATTAAATAATAAAAAGACAAGCCACCTAAGTTAAAAAATGGGCAAGGGATTTGGATGAACATTTCTCCAAAGAAGATACACAAATGTCCAACATGCACATGAAAAGACTTTTAGCATCATTTGTCATTAAGTAAATTTAAATCAAAGCCAAATGAGATATCACTTCACACCCACTAGGATGGCTATAATCAAATAAGCAGACATTAACAAGCATTGACATGGATGTATAGACATTGGAATCCTCATACATTCCATGTAAAATGATATAGCCCCTTTGGAAAACACTTCTGTAGTTTCTCAAAAAGTTAGACATAGTTACCCTATGATTCAATAATTCCATTCCTAGGTATCGACTCAACAGAGGAAAACATGTTGGATACACAAATGTTCATAGTTGCATTATTCATAACAGTAAAAAAGTAGAAATAACATAAATGTTCCTTCATTGATGAGTGGATGAACAAAATGTGATATAACCATATGGGGGAATATTATTCAACCATAATAAGGGACGAAGTACTGGTATATGCTACAATATGGACGAACCTGGAAAATATTGTGCTAAGTGAAAGAAGCCAGACACAAAAAGGCTACATATTTTGTTATTCTATTTCTATGGAATATCCAGAATAGGCAAGTCCCTGAAGACAGAAAATAGACTAGTGATTGCTAGAGAACAGGTGAAGAGGGAGGTGGGGAGTGACTGTTAACAGGTACAAGGCTTCTTTTTTTCTTTTTTTTGGCATGATGGAAATGTGAAATTAGACAGTGGTGGTGGTTACATAAAGTTGCAGATATACTAAAAAACTACTGAGTTTTACATTTCAAATTGGTTAAAATAGTGGGTGTTTTTTGTTTGTGGGTTTTATCTTAATAATGATAATAATAAAGCTCATGCTGATGATAGGGCTTTTTGTGAAATAAAAAAGTGTTACTAAACAATAAAATAAATCAATACTTGTGTGCACCATATGGTAAAGGAGAGATCCGCTCCAGCAAGAGCATTTCAACAACCTTCTCTCTGTGCACGATGGACGTTAGGACTGTGCAGCTGGAGCACCCAAGTGTCCAGCTGGAGCGACAATGTCAGTTCCTCCCACCACCACCTGAGGCTGGCCGGAGCAAGCTGTCCTCCATTGCCTGTATTTCAAACACTTGCTTTTATCAGTGAGTGTCCTGCCAGCTGTCCTTGAAAGGAAAATGTTAGTTGACACTACATCTTAAAATGTTGGGGAAATAATCTCCTGGTGTGCCATTTGCTAAGAGTGTGGAAAAGCACAGTATTCAGGGGGCAGCATCCCAATTTTCCTGGTACAGTCTGTCACAGCTTCCCTTGGCTAGGAAAGGGAAATCCCAAGACCGCTTGTGCTTCCTGGGTGAGGCGATGCCCCGCCCTGCTTCAGCTCACCCTCTGTGAGCTGCACCCACTGTCCGACCAGTCCCAGTTAAATGAACCAGGTACCTCAGTTGGAAATGCAGAAATCACCCATCTTCTGCGTTGATCACACTGGGAGTTGCAGACCAGAGCTGTTCCTACTCAGCCATCTTGGTCTCAGGATACAAAATCAATGTGCAAAAATCACAAGCATTCCTATACACCAATAACAG
>NW_016814973.1:176592-178911 GCF_001698545.2 Rhinopithecus bieti | reverse complement strand
CATCAGAGAAATGCAAATCAAAACCACAATAAGATACCATCTCACACCAGTTAGAATGGCAATCATTAAAAAGTCAGGAAACAACAGGTGCTGGAGAGGATGTGGAGAAATAGGAACGCTTTTACACTGTTGGTGGGAGTGTAAACTAGTTCAACCATTGTGGAAGACAGTGTGGTGATTCCTCAAGGATTTAGAACTAGAAATACCATTTGACCTAGTGATCCCATTACTGAGTATATACCCAAAGCATTATAAATCATTCTACTATAAAGACACATGTAATAAACCCATAATGTTTACTGCAGCACTCTTCACAATAGCAAAGACTTGGAACCAACCCAAATGTCCATCAGTGATAGACTGGATTAAGAAAATATGGCACATATACACTATGGAATACTATGCATCCATAAAAAGGGATGAGTTCATGCCCTTTGTAAGGACATGGATGAAGCTGGAAACCATCATTCTGAGCAAACTATTGCAAGGATAGAAAACCAAACATCACGTGTTCTTGCTCATAGGTGGGAATTGAACAATGAGAACACTTGGACATAGGGCGAGGAACATCACACACTGGGGCCTGTTGTGGGGTGGGGGAATGGGGAAGGGATAGCATTAGGAGAAATACCTAATGTAAATGATGAGTTAATGGGTGCAGCAAACCAACATGGCACATGTATACATATGCAACAAACCTGCACATTGTACACATGTACCCTAGAACTTAAAGTATAATAAAAAAATTTTTTTTTAAATGTTGGGGAAAGAGAGAGACTACCCCTAGTCATCTTTATAATTAACTACATGTTCAAGCGAGAACTCTGGTCAGTGTGTGAATCCCCCAAACTGCTAGATGACATTGTGGCATAAAGTGGTAGTGCAAAATAGAGATCTATGAAACCCATCCTGGCGCATTTTAATGACATTATTAGTAAATCTTTGTTAAAAAAAAAAAAAATTGAGGGCAAATGGTAAATAAGAAGGGATGCTAGGAACTGAGGTAAATCTGGACTGCCCCAGTCAAATCAAGACCTTTGTTTTGTTAACTCTAATGCAAGCCATTTCTCAGGTTAAGTGTCAAGTGCCTGGCACAGAAATTAAGTTGTACGAAGGTCAAAGGTGGAGATCATATCTTGCCTCATAAAGGATGGTGTTTTGTGCTGTAATAATATTGTGTAATATTAACAGGTAGAGACAGGGAGAAAGTACAAGCTGGGACAAATGGAAAGGGGGCAGGAAAGCAAAAGGTGGATTTAGAAGGGAACAAACAAAACAGAAGTTTCCCATGGGGTTCATTTGTTACTGAGTATTTATAAAAGTAATGTTTTCATTTAATTACATATATTTCCCATATACAAACTATGCCTAGATATTGCTCACATTAGCTAACTTCTGGCATAGTGCCTCTTCTTTGTATAATAAAGTGAAGAAGAAAATAAATAGAAAAAGAATTAAATAGCTTGCAAAAGCAGACTCACTTTCTCAATCTTCCAGTAAACATGCAAAGTCTCCCAAAATTTTACATGAATAACTATTTTTGCTACGGATAATTGTTATAACTCCTGTTAAAACATAGAGGTGGATTTTTTTTTAAGTTTCATTAGATTTAATCAGATTTAGCACCTAGATGAAGCAGGTCGATGTAGAGTCAAATGCTATAAAATATTTGAAGAGATTTATTCTGAGCCATATATGAAGACTATGGCCCATGACATAGCCCTTAGGAGATCCTGAGAACATGTGCCCAAGGTGGCTGGGGTGCAGCTTGGTTTTATACATTTTAGAGTGGCATGGGACATCAATCAAATACATTTAAGATACGCATTAGTTTGGTCCATAGAGGTGGGGCTTCCAAGCTACAGGTAAATGTAAACATTTTCTGGTTGACTGATTGACAATTGGTTGAATTTTCTAAAGACTAGGGATCGGCTGGGCACGGTGGCTCACGCCTGTAATCCCAGCACTTTGAGAGGCTGAGGCGGGTGGATCACCTGAGGTCAGGGGTTCAAGACCAGGCTAGCCAACATGGTGAGACCCCCCCCCCACCCTCAAAAAAAAAAAAAAAAAAAAAAAAATTAGCCGGGTGTGATGGCTCACACCTGTAATCCCAGCTACTTGGGAGGCTGGGGCAGGAGAATTGCTTGAACCTGGGAGGCAGAGGTTGCAGTGAGCCAAGATCACCCCACTGCATTCCAGCCTGGGCAAGAGTGAGACTCCATCTCAAAAAAATGAAAAGCACACTGCACTTTCACTGGGTACAGTGGCTAGCACTTTGGGAGGCTGAGGCAGGCAGATCACCTGAGGTCAGGAGTTCAA
>NW_016814973.1:172834-175382 GCF_001698545.2 Rhinopithecus bieti | reverse complement strand
AGACTGGATTAAGAAAATGTGGCACATATACACCATGGAATACTATGCAGCCATAAAAAAGGATGAGTTTGCGTCCTTTGTAGGGACATGGATGCAGCTGGAAACCATCATTCTTAGCAAACTATCACAAGAAGAGAAAACCAAACACCGCATGTTCTCACTCATACGTGGGAACTGAACAATGAGATCACTTGGACTCAGGAAGGGGAACATCACACAGCGGGGCCTATCATGAGGAGGGGGGAGGGGGGAGGGATTGCATTGGGAGTTATACCTGATGTAAATGATGAGTTGATGGGTGCTGACGAGTTGTTGGGTGCAGCACACCACATGGCACAAGTATACATATGTAACAAACCTGCACGTTATGCACATGTACCCTAGAACTTAAAGTATAATAATAATAATAAAAATAAATACATAAAAAAAAAAACAATTCCTATGCCATTATTATTAAGTTTTGGTTTGCTTAGGGAAAAAAACTAATATTAAAAAATTTTTTTAAGTTAAGGTTATTACATCTATGTATCTTTCTGTATGTGCTTTTAAAGTACTTGTGACATTGACTTACAGGGTTTTGACTCCTAGGTCTAAAAAGGATACTAAGTCCTGCTAAATTTTAAACACTGACAGCAATTAAAGCCTCATCTTCAGCCCTGGTAGAAGATGTCAATCAAAATAAGCTGCATTCCTAAGACATAGGGACAGAAATTAAAGCTATTCAACTCCTCAAGGCCCAGGGACTATCACAGAAGAGGTGGGCATGTGCAATTGTAAGGGCCAATTTTGAGAGATAAAATAAGTTCAGTTTCTCTATAAATTAATCATTAATATCAAAGGCACACTGATGCAAGACCAGCATATGGATCTCTGTGTCAGATTAACAAGGTTTTCTTGAAGCATTAGCTGAGTCCTTAATCAAGTGTATAATGGTTATAAAAGGCTTATGGAAGTTATATCTTATGATCAAGATTAAAATTTTATACATTATATATAAATTTTTGAAAAACAAATTTAATTTGGATTCATGCTGTTCATTCAGGGCTTATTGTTTGGAAAATTAAGTCTCCTCTCTCAAAGAATTAAGGCTTTCACCCTTTTTTTTGAAATCCTTGCATTATTACTTTGTTTAAATGAATGACTTATTTTACAATGACCTGTAGTATCAAGTGTTTTAAACCTTTGATATTTGACAAACTTTTCAAAATTAAATTATAAATTGTCTTTTTCTGATGGACTTAATCCTTTAAGATTTTAGGTTTCCTAGAGTCCAAAAATGATATAATTTGGCTTATTTGGTATAAAAATTACATAGGAAACATTGTCAAATATGAAGTGGTGTTTGTTTTCTTTGAGCTGTATTTATATAAATATGTTATTTGTATGCATTCTGAAATTATGGCAAATTTCTATAATTCCAGTATGACTTAGTGTACATCATCAGTAATAATTATAATTATTATGTTAAATTATTGTGTGCTACTGAGGTAACAAATTTACTTTTCAATCATGTCTTTGATTATGGCTGCCCTAAAAGTTTTTGTCATTCACTGACAATTGTTATCTTGTTTTGGTCCTCTTTAGAAGGTCGTTTTATAATCTACTATAAAACTCTAACAGGTGCTCTTGAATACAAGTGTTTGAAAACTTTGTAGATTATGACATCAGAATAAAAGAAAAACTTTCAGGGTTCATGGAGAACTAAATATTTATGATGATCAAGCAGAACAGGAACTAACTATATGGACTGAACTAGTAGAAGACTGAAGTAATCTTTTTGACTTTTTGCTTAAAACGTTGCTGATCCTTTGTTTTGTTTATTCAGAGTCAAGAAAACTTTTCTTTTGAGCTATTCAGTATGCTATGATTCAGTATGAACAAATGCTACGAACAAAAATTAGAACATATTTGTTCCTTTGTACCTGATTTCTCTAGAATTTGGAAACTATTTGTGAGTATTCTTAACTTACAGCAATATAGTTATTTGCGTAAGTGCAATAAGAATCTGTTTTCCTTATAACAGGGCACAACTGGAGAAACTGGTTATTTTACCAAGGCTTTGACTGGAATAGTGTGCTTTCCTTTAAAGAATCAAACCTGATTTATGGAGCCAATAAAAGCCCCTTGGGAAAACTGGCCTCATATCTTGTCTATACAGTCCCTATGCAGTGTTCCTGACCTGTGGTAAGTAAAGAATGTCACTTTCTGACAGGCCCAGGAGCCCCCATGTTTATCTTGGAGCCTCAAGAGGAGAAGAATTCACCCACCTCACAGGTATTTGATGGTAAAAATCCATGGATCCATGGCTGGGCTCAGCTTTTAAAAGTCTTATCTGAGATTCCTTCTGTGGAACAAAGTTCCATCAAAGACAATTTAAAAGCCCATGTAAAAAATAATTATTCTTTCTACACCATATATAATCAGGCCAAGTATAATAAAGCAAATCAGTCTTACCATGATTTGTTTTAATAAAATGGTAAACTGGAAAGAGAAAATTAGATTCTAGTCTTGCCTAATGTTTTTCCATTTTTATTATTTTCTACAGTTT
>NW_016814973.1:113265-171914 GCF_001698545.2 Rhinopithecus bieti | reverse complement strand
TTGCAGTGAGCCGAGATCATGCTACTGCACTCCAGCCTAGGTGACAGAGTGAGACTCTGTCTCAAAACAAAAAAATAAAAAGAAAAGAAAGAAAAAAAGAAAAGAACAGAACTGCAGTATTCATACCTTCCTGCTGATGTATGGATTTCAGAGTAATGTGGCCTATTGATTTTCCAGGATTGTTCCTTTGTGTTATTGTTCTTCTCCCTTCCTCCCCCTATTTTCTCTCATAGGACATGAGACTTCACAACCTGCTAAAATGAAGTTTCCTTATAACTCAGGACCTACTGTTTAGGAATAAACCATTCTAGCCAAGACAGATCAGACTAAACCTGGGACCAGAGACTCATTTTATTCTAAAATGCTTTCTTCAAAAGATTTTAAAAGAAAAGGGGAAATGTGCAAGGAAAATAGATATTGGGACCCCAAAATCATTAAGCTAAAGGGAAAACTCAAGCTGGGAACTGTTCAGGGCAAATCTGCCTCACATTCTATTCAGTCACCCCTTGCTCACTGAGATAAATGCATATCTGATTGCCTCCTTTGGAGAGGCTAATCAGAAACTCAAACGAATGCATCTCTTATCTACTTATGACCTAGAAGCCTCCTCTCTGCTTCAAGTTTTCCCACCTTTGCTTCCAGTGGCCCCGCCTTTCTGGACCAAACCAATGTTCATCTTACATATGTTGATTGATGTCTCATGTCTCTTTAAAATGTATAAAACCACTGTGCTCTGACTACCTTGGGCATGTGTCATCAGGACCTCCTCCTAAGGCTGTGTCATGGGAATGCATCCTCAACCTTGGCAAAATAAACTTTCTAAATTAACTGAGACCTGTCTCAGATATTTGGGGTTCACACTCCATTCTATTTTCTGCCTCTATGAATTTGACTTCTCCAGATACCTCATAAAAGTGGAAGCATGTAATTTTTCCTGGCTTATTTCACCTAGTATAATGTCTTCAAGATTCTTCCATGTTGTAGCACAAGTTAAAATTTCCTTTCTTTTCTTTTCTTTTTTTTTTTTTTTTTTTTTTTTGAGATGGAGTCTCACTCTGTCCCCAGGCTGGAGTGCAGTAGTGTGATCTTGGCTCACTGAAACCTCTGCCTCATGGGTTCAAGTGATTCTCAGACGACCTCAGTCTCCCAAGTAGCTGGGACTACAGGTGTGTGCCACCACACCCAGTTAATTTTTGTATTTTTAGTAGAGATGGGGTTTCACCATGTTGGCCAGGATGGTCTCAATCTTCCGACCTCATGATCTGCCCACCTTGGCCTCCCAAAGTGCTAGGATTACAGGCATGAACCACTGCACCCAGCCAGAATTTCCTTTCTTTTTAAGGCTGAGTAATATTCCATAGCATGTATATATCACAGTTTGTTTATACATTTATCCCCTGAAGAATCCTTGAATTGCTTCCACCGTTGAGCTATTTTGAATAATGTTGCAATGAACATGGGCATACAAATATGTGTTTAAGACCCTGCTTTCATTTCTTTTGGATATATACCCAGAAGTGAACTTGCTGGATCATATTGTGATTTCTATTTTTAATTTTTTGAGGAACCACCATATCATTTTCCACAGGGGCTGAACCACTTCACATTCTCACCAATAGTACACAAGTGTTCCAGTTTCTCCATAACCTCACCAACACTTGTTATTTTCTGATTATTTGGTTTCAAATAATCAGATTTATTCTGATTATGACTTTTTATAATAGTCATCATAATATGTGTGAAGTGATATTTCCTTATGGTTTACATTGCATTTCCTCAATGAACTAGTGACATGGAGCATCTTTTCATGTGCTTATTGGACATTTGTATATCTTCTTTGAAGAAATGTCTGTTCAAGTTCCTTACCCATTTTGAATCAGGTTGTTTATTTTGTTGTTGAATTGTAGGAGTTTTAAAATACATATTATAGATATTAAACCCTATCACATATATGACTTGAAGATATTTTCTCCCAGCCTGTGGGTTGCCTTTTCGGTCTGTTGGCATTGTCCTTTGATGCACAAGTTTTAAATTTTGATGAAGTCCAACTTACCTAGTTTTTCTATTGTTGCCTTTCTTTGGTGTCATATCCAAGAAAAAATCATTGCCAAATCCAATATTGTGACACTTTACCCCTCTGCTTTCCTCTAAGAGTTTTATAGTTTTAGTCTTACATTAATGTCTTTGATAGATTTTGAGTTAATTTCTGTGTATGCTAAAAAATTAGCCAGGAATGGTGGCACGCGCCTGTGATCCCAGCTACTTCAGAGGTTGAGGTAGAGAACTGCTTGAACCCAGAGGGGCGGAGGTTGCAGTGAGCTGAGATCGCGCCACTGCACTCCAGCCTGGGCAACAGAGCAAGATTCCATCTCAAAAAATAAATAAATAAATAAATAAATAAATAAATAAATAAATAATAAATTTCTGTGTATACTGTAAGGTTGGGATCTAACTTCATTTTTCTTTTTTGCTTGAAGATTTCCTGATTTTAATTATTTCTCCTCACTCTACTAAGTTTGAGCACAAAACTCAGTCACTCTGTGTATTCTCTTCCTCTCACCACCTGCCCACTATTTTCTGTCTTTTCCATGTGTATCTTTTGAATCATGGTGATTGTGTCAATCAGCATTCTAAAAATCTGAAAGCAGATTTAGTAGAGAGTCATGGGTACTTGCAGATTCATGAGAAAGTCTAGAATAGGGAGCTAGATTGGGACTCGAAGAACAACCCTACATAACTGGTCGTCAGGGGGAACTGCTACCTTGGCCTCAAGCAGGAAAGTAGCTACTCATTAGGTTCCCAATAGAATTGCTGACTTCCCAATGGTATCCTTGCTGTGATCCAGGGATCAGGACATTACTGATGCTGCAACCGGAAGCTCCAAGATTACACCCTTGCCTGCTAGATGTGCACTGGCCAAAAAAAAAAAAAAAAAAAAAGGGTGCTCCACACCTCACCTCTTGATGCTCATGAAATCAGTGACTGGACACTGAAATCCTGCTGCAGAAAATCCTCCACAGAAGGTGCTGTGAAGCACCTTCACAAGTGTGCTTGCCAGAAAAATATTGCAAAAACAGTAGAAAGATGTCCAATGTCTCACTTCTGCCTTTCAAATCTCCTTTGGGTGAATCTAGTTAAAGAAACCTAATGTCATCAAGAACTCTAGCTGCAAGGGTGTTTAGCAAATGCTTCTTTTAGTTCTCCAGTCTCTGAAGAATAGGAAGGCACACCAGATAGGAAGCTAGAAGTTGAGTGCCCATGCCCCATTTTTCTCATATTTGCCATCATGATGAAAGTGATGATGACAATGTTAAAATTTATATACAAGGGATAGCAGCTGTCATTGCCACATACATGATCTAGCAGCATTTGAAGCCATAAGATGTGGCTATGTGATTTCATGCCTTCTCTTAGATTGTTATTAGGCAGTACATTTCTCCTGTTATATTAAATGGACCCAAATTCCTAACAAAATCATGAGGTCAGAGAAGTGACTTTCTTTCTTTGTGTCCCTCAAATTGCATCTAAGAGTCAGCCACTACCCACTGTCTCTCCAGGTTGTTCTCAGTAACCAAGCCCTCCACTCTTTGGCTTCAGTTTGTATTTCACAGAAGACTATGCATTTTGACTAAACTAGGGGGATCTCCGCTTCATTCCATAGTGTCACATTAAGATCTTTCCGAGTTGTTGGTTACTTTCAATGTATTTTACACTCTAAAGGCTTATATTAAGGCTATTTGTCCTTGATTTGCCCAGGTCACTCAGACAGCAAATCAATTCACTAAAAAGCCGGGTACTGTACTGGTTACTTACAGTTACACATTTAGAAATCTTAACTGTTTTTTTCACTTTTCATTCAGTTGAGTCAGTATCATCCAGAAGATGAAGAGCATATAAAGGGAAGTAACGAATCCAACCACTCCTTTCCCCCCCATAAATATTATTATATTTCTATTGCTCTCTTTCTACCAACCTCAGTTTTCTTGATCCTAAGTTAATACAGATTGAAGATAGACTCAGCTCAGGCTTTTTTTTTTTTTTCTGTCTAGATCCACTGAGCAATTCATGCTGATCTCTTACACAAAAAGTTGGATATGGGGCTACAAGGTATAGGGGTTTAGGATTAGCTTCCACTACAATTAAATTCCGAGCTCAAATAATTCGCTGTAACCACTTTTCACCATCCCTTGGCTGAGCCTTCTGCTGCGGTGGCTTAATGCTTAAGCTCTATGATGAGCCCTAACTTCTTTGAGCTCTCTCTTTCTGCTGTTGGCAGATGTTGGCCAAAAATGAACTTAATGGCCAACAACTTTCAGGTGGAAAAAAGAGCAAGCATTCTTTCAGGTAGCAGAAAGAGCAAGACTTGTTGTGGAAAGCTCTCTTAAAAGTCTGAGGTTCACTCTGATTAGACCAGTTTAAGCTATGCGGCATCTCTTAAATCAATTATTGTGGCCAGAGGAATGTAATGCAGTAATTGGCTTAAGCCAAGATCACATGTTCTACCCCTAAATTTTGGGATAAAAGTCTTTAGATTGCACAGATTCAGCATGGAGGGTGGATTCCCCATCCCCAAATCAGGGACTGTCACCAGAAAAAGGAGAACAGAGCTGGGGAGATAAATGACTATAGTCTTTCTACCTGGCCTCTAGAGCCTTAGCACCTAGCACAGTACCTGACATTGCATAGACTACTTAATGAAGGAATAAATGTGTGGTATGTGAGTGCTACTATATCCTAAGTATTTCCTTTCATCACTATAGCCCAACTTTTGCAGGGCAAAGAGGCATCTGATTAATTGTTAACTGGCATCCACTAAGTATTCCTTTAACCACATGTCCTTCATTTTTTAAAAATATAACTGAGCTCTGCTTGAGAAGGTGAGAATCAGCTGAATTACTCAGCAGCCATCCCGTCATTTCTGAAGAAATCAAATGGAATTGAGTTGCCTGTTTATATCTTCAGGGGCAATTGAATAGTGTCTGATAGAGTTGGGAGCCACTCAATTGCGTTTGAAAATTTTTTCTCACTATTCAATTAGGTTTAAAAATTATTCTGACATAACTCCATGGCATGTATCAATTCTTCTTGGCATGAGAGCCAGCCTAAAGAAGACCCTTTTTTCAAAATCTTTAACCAGTAATATTAATCGATATTCAAGTTATCAAAAATAAATCTGAGTGTTCTTTGAGAGTTTTTCTACACAAATAGCTATTTAAATAGGTAGGATTGTAGCAGTAGTAGCCAAAAGCATAAATATAGTTGAGGGTAAAATTGCAGTCTTAAGGTTAAAGAAAGAGGTCCTGCAGAAAAGGAACAAGAAAGCTATCTATACAAGCCTTGCTGCAAGGTGCTCCTTCCTCTGGACCAAATTACAGATAAGTAATGTACTGTTTAAGATCTTCCCTGAAATGCAGTTCAACACAGAAAATTTTACTTTGATCTACCGTGAGGCAGAGAATGAAATTGATATAACATGAGTTAGGTAAACTCTCATAAATGGATTTTCAATTATTTGGTCTTACCTACTCTGACTTCGAAGGCCTCAGGTCTCACCTACTGTAACTTCAAAGGCCTCAGGAGTTTCACCCTCACTTTTATTTCTGCTGTTTTTATTTGTGACTCCTTCAAGTTCTACAACAAATCGCTGAATCCAAATAATGAACAGAACATTTGGGGGCAAGGGGATACCATTACCCTATTTCATTACCACAGGAGCCTGTGCTCAGTGAAACAGTCAGGCAGGTGTTTTGTCTTTGGCAGTGTAGATCAGCATCTCCAACCACTTCTTGCAAAATTCTCTAACCCTTGGGTAAATTTCTGTCTCTCAATTCCCCAGTGGCCCATGCTCTTTCTTCCTGTATTTATTAACTGTGCTCTTCAATCGTTCACACCCTTAGCTATACATTAACTGATGATAGCTGGAAATACTACTCCACCTTGGATATCTGAATTTTGGTAACTATTAGAACCTGAAAATGAACAAATATCAGCAGTGGAATTTCAGCCACCAGCCTTTGAGAAGGTAGGACTTTGATGTAGTTCAGGTAATACTATGCTTCTTTATTCTAGGTGTTGGTCATATGGGTATGTTCAGGTGTACAATTATTTGCATACTAAATGTATATGTATATTAGACTTAATTCAACATTGATTTTCAATGCAGAAGAAAGATAAGGAGGTCTGCATTAATGTATGGGTGAAAGAAGATAGATTTGAGAGATTTCATCAGTATAATCAATAGGTCTTGACAATTAATAGAAGGTGAGTTAGGGAGCAATAGTGTTTCAAATGCCAGGTTCATGGTGTTAGTGGTAACCAAGACAGGGGTCATGGAGGAGGGATATTGGAGGAAGATTAGATTGGGGAGGAAATAATGGGTTTTATTTTTTGATGTGCTGAGCTGGAGCCATTGAGGCCATAGACAGCTTGAAATATCTTGAGAGGAGCCTAGAAATATATATAAATCATTGATGTGTCATTGGTAAGTAAAGTGATATCAGTTAAAAGTTGGCCAGGAGAATAGGCTTGAATGTATTCTTTGAAAGAGACCCCTGGAGAACATCAATATTATATATTGGGGGAGGAGTAATGAAGCCACACAGGAGACCAAAGAGGAGTGATCAGCAGGACCAGGTAGAGCAGTTGCATGGCAATCAATCATTTTGGCAATATCTCAAAATGCTTTGATGGGATATTATGTCGCAAGTATTTTACTTTCCTTCTCCGCCTTTCTTTACCCTTCTTGAACTCCCTCTGTAATCTCTGTCTATGCTCTGAACTTTTCTGAGGCCACAGTTCATGGAACGAGTGGAGGGGAGGGAGAAGGTGTATACAGTAGGATGTCTAGTGATTAGGAAACCTGGGTTCTAGACCAAGGACAGAGCTGAGTGCATCTGGGGACCTCTTCTCACCTTTGAGCCCCAGTTTCCTCATGTATCAAATGAATAAGTTGAAACAGCAGATCTTTAAAGAATACAAAGAACACTTTCAGTTTCTGTACTGTATTTCTGTTACAATTGAGCAGCAAAATTGATACCCTGTTGGCTTCTGCAGCAAATGAGATATAGGACATAGAGTCAGAATTTGGAGATGTGGGAAGTGGATTAAAGCTGCCATAGAATCAAAATTTTTAGCAATCAGTATGGCACGGGTACCTACCAATCAGAATGGGCCACCAACTAACCAGGAAGGATGCCAGAACATTAGCAACTCATGATGTCACACTTGTATACACTGGTTGCATATGCAACTCCTATTGATTGCCACTAAGACGTTGCATAAGGAGAGGTAAAGAGGGTGAGTTCCAGATATGGTCAGCTTAGGTTCTATTCCTGGTTCTGCCCATTCTAGCTGTGTGATCTTGGAATGGTTACTAAACTTCTCTGTGTCTCAGTTTCCTTATCTATAAAATGAAGATAATCAAAGAGTTGGAAAAATAAGTTTTTAAAAGTTTTAGAACAATACCTGGCACTTAGAGAGCACTAATAAATGCTAGTTATTATTATTTCTGAAGAATGGCCCTGGGAGTATCTGCTTCCACAAACGCACAGAACTGCATCTTTCTCCTTTACACATGTTGAATCCACATGGGTAGGCAATGATTCATTCATGAAACCATGGTCTCCCCTTGGAAAAACTCATAAATCCAATTAGCCTCTCAGTTCAACTAAACAAACTCTGGACAAATCCCAATTGCTTCGGATACTTTATTTAGACGATTTCAGTAAGGAAGAAAACACCTTTGACAGGAAACCAAAAACTCACAACAGACACATTTCATGGTTGGAACTACAGGAATTTCAAAGACATTTTCTTTTTTGGAATAAGGTTTGCGAGATTTGACTAAAATGTTATTTAAGAAGTAGGATTGTTAAGAAAGAGACGCTTTATTTGTGGTATAATTATTTCATCCCTACATACTGAAATGGACTTTTGCCTGAGCACTTGCTTAAGTTCTGTTTAAATATCTGTTATTTTGTGGGAAGATAAAGGCTCTTAAATCACAAGTAAAAGCAAAAATTACAGAAGACATGTTTGAATGGACAAAGAAGAGATCATAAACTGTGGGTTTCAGAAAAATCTCCTCATCTACGCTATCTTCTACAATTTGTAAAACCTGCAGAAATGAAAGCTCTCGAAACAGCCATGGTGTGCCAGTTTAGAAGTAATTTTTGTAGATATTAAGGAAATTGATTTAAAACTAAAATTTTCCAGGCTTTCTCCCAGAAGAGAATGGGTAGACAGACAGGAAGAGATCAACATAGTGGGTTTGCCATACTGACTCAAATGCCACTTTTGCAGACTGGCTCGCTGTAATCACTTAATATAAAATGATCTTCTTTATTGTTCTCCAACCATATGCCTTCTTTTTCTTTAGAGCACCTCTCTCTGTTAAAATTACTATACGGGCTGAGTGCGGTGACTCACACCTGTAATCCTAGCACTTAGGGAGGTTAAGGCAGGAGAATCGCTTGCTTGAGCCTAGGAGTTTGAGACCAGCCTGGCAACATAGTAAGACCCTGTCTCTACAGAAAATGTAAAAATTAGCCAGGCGTGGTGGCCTATACTTGCAGTCCCAGCTACTTGGGAGGCTGAGGTGGGAGAATTGCTGGAGCCCAGGAAGTTGAGGCTGCATTGAGCTGTGATGATGCCACTGCACTCAAGCCTGGGCGACAAAGCAATACCCTGACTCAAAAATAAACAATGAATTAGTTAAAATTAAAAATAAAATTACTATATGGATTATTTGCTCTCCTGATTATGGTCTATTTCCACACTAGAACATAACTCCATGAGGGCAAGGACTATTTTGTTTCTTATTGTAGCCCCAGTTTTCAGAACCCCTAGAATATAGTAGGATGCTTGATAAATACATATTGGATTAATGAGTAAATGAACAAATGAAAACAGTTGCTATAGAGACCATTTTGAATGCACTGTTGGGTACATGCAGTGTCAGATATACATTATCAGTCAAATTGGCCACCTGATCAAATTGGTAGGTATTTTGACTAAATTAAGCAGTCAAATCAATCAAAAGTGATCAGCCTGGGAATTTTGTTCAGAGCCTTAGTGTACACTTGTTCCAGCTGAAAGTGATTTTGACAGAGAGATTTAGAAGTGTCCTTCTGGTATCCCTATTCAATAGTTTTCTTCTCTAATTGGCTATTTCCACAGTCATAATTAATAATAGAAAAACAATATATTAAATTGCAGAACAATTAAGTTGTTGAGCCAAAATGGTCAATCTAGGTAAATCAAATCACATCAAGGGCTAGTGATCATGGAGCAATTGACCTGCATGTGGTCAGTATATTGACCATTGAATTAACTGATTTAGAACTTGGACAGAGCTCACTATGTGAGACCATACTCTCTGCATCCTTATATTAAATTACCAAGAAGGATGCTCTAGAGTTTGATAGGGGCTGAGTCTTACTGAGTGTTTGAGAAGTGTATAGATATCATTCATTCCTTTGGGAAAAGAGGCCTTAAGAAAAGATAGATAGAAAAGAGTAAAGCTGGCAGGCAATGAAATACCTCCCCCCAACCCCCGCCAAATACACACACACATCTAAACTAAAACAAATCAAAACAAAACAGGACTCAATTCTCTAAAGTCCAAAGCACTTAAAATGAAAGTAAAACAGTGCCTCCAAAGTATATTACCAGCAAGAACACATACATGAGAGACCAGGGCAGCGTCCTCAGTGTTTTTGTTAGGATGGAAAAAAAAAAAAAAAAAAAACTTTCCAGGAGCTGTCTCCACTGTTGGAAAAGTTTTCTTAAAAATATACCTTACCAAATGCCCTGAGTTTGATAAGTGAGAGAAGATCTTTTAATGTGAAGGAAATGAAAACTATTTTGTATGCTTTATGTCAACCAACTCTTTGTGGGTAGAAACGTAAAAACAGAGCATTCCAAAGCCATATAGACAAAGTCTTCCCCAAAAGTCAGGAGGGGACTTTTGTCCATCTCATAACAACAATGATTACTAGGGTTCTTCCCTGGTATAGAGTCATAGACAGCTCTAGCTAGGATGCTGGAACATATCGGCCTCCAGGGCCAAAAATGAAAGTTAAGAGTGGAGAAGGGAGAATTGATTTGTGAATCAAAAGCATTCCCTATAGAGTGAGGAGGAGCTGTGCGTGGTGGGGGAGAGTGGGCAAATGCACTTTCATGTCATAAATGGAGCTTCTTTCCATGCTTTGTAGGTATTTGACAAACGAAAGAATTAACAAATTTTTGTTTCCATTAATATATGCCAGACTCCATGCTAAATATTTTACATAAATTATTTTATCTTAGCCTTAACAACAATTCCACGTGGTATATACTATCATTCCTGTTTTGCAGATGGGGATATTCAGCTCAAGGTCAAACAGTCATCAAGAAGCGGGTGGTGAAACCTATGCTCCCCTGCAGTAGCCAGCAACTTGAGAAAGCTACACCAGAAAGAGTCCGATCCTGGCTGTCCATAAAGGATGGGGCGTTTTGAACTTTGAAATAAACCCCGGGCCCTTAAGTGTATTGCTCTCTGGAGAGGGCAACAAGGGAACTGGGTAGAAGACAGCACTGGTCAATTTAGACAGAACCAAAACACAATCTGGGTGCAGGGGATACTTGTGTACATTATAAGGAATTGGTTTTGTTTTCACAACAACTGGAAGCATATTTTCTTTCTCCATCCCCCCACCCCTGTTTTTTAAGACAGGTCACCCAGGCTGGAGTGCATGGGCGCAATCACAGCTCATTCCACCTTAGCCTCCCAAGCAGTTGGCACCACAGGCACACACTATCATGCCCAGCTAATTCTGGTATTTTTTGTAGAGACAGGGTCTCACTATGTTGCCCAGGCTGGTCTTGAAATTCTAGGCTCAAGGAATCCACCTGCCTTAGTCTCTCAGAGTGCTGGGATTATAGAAAAGAGGCATATTTTCATATTTGGAACACTATATTGGATTCACGCGTATCAAGAGAGGTAATAGTCAATTCTGACTTCTTTTAAAGATAATCAGAAACTAGAGGGGAAAGGAAAATTAAGGTGGGCATGCTGGGATTGCATAGTGGATTACATCTAGATACAAATCTGACTAGTGGTCAGATTGACTAGAGGAGAACATCTTGACTTCAGTCTTAAGTGAGGTGGGGAGGAAAGTGGGAGGCTGTCCCAGACACAAAGTAAAGACTTAAAAGGAGAAAAAGAGAGGAAGTGGAGTGAAGAGGAAATAGAGGAAACCTAGAAAAGGTGGGCAGAACTAAAACAACAAATGAGAGAAGCAGACCAGAGCAGCCAGATATACCAGCCTTTAGGGGGTGGTCTGTGTGAGGGGTGACTGATTGGATTGAGGGACATTTGGTGAATTGTAAACACATACCATTTCATCTCTTCACATGAAATTGAAAGATAATCTGTGTGGCAGGAAACAAACCAACCAACCCTTCAAATCTCTTAGTGTATTTAGATTTGTGCAGCCCTGCCCCATGCTTATCAATGATTTCTGATTCCACAGCCTTGTCACCAGCAATGTGAACCCTTCACTTTGCAATGCATTCGGCAGGAGAACAAACAAAAATCAAATGGGAAAAGGGAGGAGAACTCTATGCTATATGCCAAGAGAGAGGGGAAATAAAAACATAACTTTGTAATGAAGTCATAGAAAGGCTGTTAAGATATTCCATGTACAAGAGAAATCACCGTCTCAACAATGTGATTGCCCGACTCCCAGGCAGACAATGCTCCAGGCGAATGTCTCCTTTTCTGAATAAAGCAATCATTCCCTAAGACAAAAACAATTTTCCCGCACATTGAAGAGAAAGTGAGAAGTGGCACTTTGGATAGGGATTGAAAGTGCCTGTCACACACATTCTTCAGCCTACATTCCTTCCCAGAATGCTGGGAAAATTTTTTCTTGCTGTTCCAATGAATCCAGCCCCACCTCCCCCAAAACTGGTGATGGGAATGTGAACTTGTCTGGAACTCACCAAATGACTGGCTATTTTTAGGGAAACAAAGAAGCAGTTTGGGTTCCATTGCAGGGTGTCTGCTTCTAGTACAGCTGATGGAATTGTCCCGTTTTTGCCTGTTTATGTATAGAAGCCCGGCCATTCACTGATACTACAGCTTGAGTTGGCGATAGGGAATTCGGTCTCTAGAAATGCAGTGTCCTGGCACTTCAGTGGGATTTGACTGATGATGAAATCAAATGTGAATTTCAAGCAAGCCACTTCCTTTGACTACTTTAGGGAAATGCTGTAATGAGTAGAGGTTTTTAAAACCAAACAGAAGGAGAACTGTTCATCAAGCCTAGTAAGTTGCTGAATGCCACAGAAGGCATTCATAGACTTTGGCAATACCTATATTGTTATTTACACATTTCCATAATGAGAAATTACATTATTTCCAAGGAAGTTCAAATTGTTTCATAAATGCAGGTTTCTTAGTCCTTAGAGTATCCCTAGGCCACACATTGGGGATTAGTTTTTGTATTCGTCCATTCTCACACTGCTATAAAGAACTACCTGAAACTGGGTAATTTATAAAGAAAAGAGATTTAATTGGCTCATGCTTCTGCAGGCTGTACAGGAAGCATGGCTGGGGAGGCCTCAGGAAACTTACAATCATGGCAGAAGGTAAAGAGGAAGCAGAATGTCTTCATATGGCCAGAGCAGAAGAAAGAGAGCGGGGAGGTGCTACACACTTTTAAACAAACAGATCTCGTGATAACTCACTCTCTATTATGAGAACAGCACCAAAAGGATAATCCACTCCCATGATTCAGTCACTTCCCACTAGGCCCTATGTCCAACATTGAGGATTACAATTTGACATGAGATTTGGGTGGGGTCACAGACCCAAGTCATATGAGTTTTACTAGCTCCATTTAAAATAGAAAAAACAAAGGCCTAGAAAGGTTAAGCTTCTAGCCTCTGAGCAAAAAAGGATGTGAACTAGGGATGGAACTCAAGCCCCTGCCTTCTAATCCAGGGGGGTTTTCATTACACTAGTAGTACAAAAGGGAAATGCACAAAAATGTTTTCTTGTGGCTGTAAGATGTAGTTTAAATGATCAGAACAGAGACAAGGGTAGGGGTTGGGGCTGGGAAATCAACAGCCTTATGTGGTACAGCTTTGATGTTCTTGCTGCTGGTCACTCTGGCCCATAGGGTCATGAAGACAGGAAGGGGGTGGGATGCATGGCCATGGATGCAGAGCCTTCTCCCAAGCCTAGGAGTAAGTGTCACAGTGAAAATTCCAGATGTTCCTTTCCCTGTCTCCTTCCTGGGTTTCAGGGAGGGGAGGACAAGTGGTACAATGGGAAACACACTGCTCTGAGAGAGGAGGCCAGGCCCCAGGCCCTTGGGCCAATTGTTTTCCTCCTACCCAGAGGTGGCCAGAAGCCTCGAGCAGCTTAGCAGCACCAGCAGCTCCTGAGAGCCTGATAGAAATGCACAACCCCAGGTCCTACCTCAGACCTTAGGAATTCATTTCTGCTATTAACAAGATCTCTGGATGATTCGTTGCCCGTTAAAGTTTGAGACTCATTCTTAACAGTGGTTAAGCGTGAAGGCTAGATTTACAGCACCTGATTTAGAATCCCCCGGTTTTCCACTTAAATTACTCGTGTGACCCAGGCACATTACTTAAACTTCATTCACTCATCTGTGAAATTGGGGACAATAAGAGTGTCTGCATGAGAGGATTATTAAGAGGATCAAATGAGAGAATCCACGGTATTAAGGACAGGAGAGACAATTCGCATGTATATTATGAACAATGCCTAGGCACATAGCATGTGCTCTATATATGTTACCTTCAGAGCTCCTGTAATTCACTGTAATGTAATTAATTGTACATGGTAAACTGTTTGGGGAAATAGCACACTGATTTGCTCTGGGGCCCCCATTTCTTTAGGAATGCCCTCCATTTCATAACCTATGTACTATCTTTACATTAACCATGTACTGGATCTTTTCTCCTAAACAACCCCCTGCCAATCCACAACCCCCAGCCCCAGAATTTTGTTTAGGGGGGAAGTTTCCATGTTGGGGATGCCTGTGGGGGGCACAAGACCCTCCAAGAGCTTGAGTCAGACCCTGCCCCACACTTTAGCTACAATCTCACCCACCCCAGCTTCCACAGGATCCTGATGCTGCTCAGGAACTTGACTCTTAATAGAACAGCAGGACAGCTCTGCCATGCAGAGTTCTGTGGCAGTATCACCCTTAAAGCCTTGTATTGTCAGGAAGGTTTGGAGGCTAAACTGGTTTGTAGCAAGACAGAGACATAATAGGATGAAACAGACTGCCTACTGTTCCACTGACCTTTATTTAGCACATGGAGTTTGGTTAAAAAAAAAACAAAAAAAAAAAAACAAAAAAAAAAACAAGTACACTAGAAAATGAATTCTGCCACCCAGGTAAAGGCCAACCCAGATTGGTCTATTCATAACAATCGCCTTTTGTTTAACTACCAGGGAGAGGTTTATAGGAAGAGGCCCATTTTCATCCACAAACCCAAAATTTATGTCACACAGGCTGTCAACAGGCATCACTTAAGCAGTGGAACAAGGACGGGTTCCTTATTTGGCCCCAGGTCCCCTGGCCAGGAATTGAGAGGAAATCCACAGAAGAGCCTCCCGAGTCCTTGCCAGCTGGAGGGAACCACACCTCAAGGTTTTAGTGTTAATTTTTCAGTGAGAAATGTGTTCAGGACTCTCTTTGAGAGAGAATATCAAAATGAGTATGAATATGAATATCTTAATTATAGTATTTTCCCCCTTCCTTCCCTCTTTCTTTCCTCCAGATCACAGGAAAAAAAGCAGATATTTCAGGGTTAAAGTCTGAAATCAACTGCCTTCAATGAAAAGAGAAAGACTTTATTAAACAGTTAACCCTCTGCTCACCAGAGCACCACCTGGAAATATGACACTTCAGACCAATATCATGTTTTTTGTTTAAAAAATCTAGAAGTGTTGGTGGTCTCTCTCCAAATCACAAACCACTGAATTATGGAGACATTGCTTCAGGGTTGCTGATGCGAGTTCAGGTCTTTCCCTTCCACCACCCTATTCCTCCATGTCTCCTCCCCTCTTAGCAGTCTCTGGCTTTTTACCCTGGCCTTGGTAAACACACTGACAATATAAACAAGGAGCAGGTGTGACCAAGTATTGCTGAGGAAAGTCCACTCTGGGTTTATAACTCAGATCTCTCTTATCCCTGGTCTCTTCTTGGAATGTGGACAACCTTCCAGGTGTGGCCTCTGCAAATGTTGCTTGTCATTAGTGGGCACACACATTGATAGCAGGGATAGAATGTAACAGGAAGAAATAGGCTTCCCGCTGCTCTCTTGACATTTATTCAGTTGGAGTGGGGTGCATGTTTATATCAATGTAAACCAGCTGTCACATAAACACAGCCTGCCATAAAGAAGAAAAAGAAGGACCAAGTGAGGAAGGGAAGAGGGAAATGATGGAGATTGAAGTATTTGCTAGGTGAACAATATACAGAGAGGCAGAGAATTTGTTATTTTAGTTATTGAACATTTAATTTGGTAAGGTTCTAGTAGTAAAAGATATGAATCATATAAATGGTTGGGTTTTGGCTTTCTCATGTAAAATTCGAGCTGGCAAAATTGCTGCATTGACAGCTTTGTAGGTAGAAATATACAAAAAGCAGCTGGTTTGGGGGTCTCGGCACAGCTTATACAAGCTGGATCACTCTTTGTGGTTCATCACGGGTGTGCTGATATCTCTATTTCCATTGATGAAAAATCTGGGTGCCACTTAAACCTTGGCAGGACCACAGGGAGCCAAACAGAAGGCATCTAACAGCATTTTCTACTTACTGCCCTGTGTTCCGGGAAATCCCAGACAAACCCTGTAGATTCTTGATGCACACAGAGATGTTCAGATCATTTTTGGCTTCCATGAGCACTCCATTGGGGGAGAAAAAGCTGGCTGGCCAAGACTGGACATCAAACCAACCATTAAACCCAAGTCACTCTTTCTACTCCTGAAGGTCTTCTAGCAGCTCTCCAATTCCAGCTTGCATCAGTATCACTAGGAGGGCTTATTAAAACACAGCTCGCTGAGGCCTCCCCTAGAATTTATGATGCAGTGCCTCAGGGGTGGGGATTGAAAATTTGCATTTCTTACAAGTTCCCTAATGCTGCTGCTGGTGGTGGTGATCTGCAGCCTGCTCTCTGAGAACTACTATGTTAGGGAAACATGGAGGGCTGGGAAGTTCCAGAAAAGTCCTGCTACGGCTTCAGTGTTTAAGTTTGAATTGCATCTGCTGTTCTGGGGGAAATGTTTAAAGTGATTGACTCTGAAACAATGCCTTCAGGCCTAGAGCTGACAAGAATAGGCCTATTCCTTAAAGGGAAAGGCAGAAACATGTTGGACTTGGTGTCTGTCCTTAAGACTGTATTTGGAGTCACACCAACCTGGAACATCTGACAAGTCAGAGGAGCCAGGGACTTTCATGGGTTGTGTGGACCTGCAGGGAAGCCACATGTCATGAGACACCTGTGTGCAATACCTCCCCATACTCCGTAAGAATTGATTAGGGATCTTTTCTGTTTCCCTACAACTAGTGTTCAAATTATTTAGGGCAGAAGAACAAGGGAACTTGTGGAAAACAATGGAACGAGTACAGAATACTGTTTTTCTTCTTGATCATTGCCTTGAACACTTCAAATACTCCTGTGGCAGATAGCCAAAACTATGGAACATTCAATGAAACAAACACACCTCACAGAGGCATATCATCATTGAATTTAACATACCACTCTAATTAATGCAAACCTTCATATTTCTGGTAAGAACCTTCACTTCCTTAGTTTTCTTTACTTTTTGTTCATTACCATAAGCATTAACTGCTTTTCATAATGAAGCAAAAGGAAATTATTATACATCACAAGAATTATTGTGTATTCCACATGCGTGGAAACTCAAAGTCTGTTTGAGATGTGGGTATTTACTCGCTAGCTCAGGGACTCACTCCCATACATTCGCCTTGGAGCATGTACTTCATCAAAATTACAATCCATCATGAAGCTTTGTGGTTGAAAAAGCAAAAGTTAAAATCATTACCCGCCAAGGGTTGAATGACCTGCACTGCCTTGCATTCTGGGTTCCAAGCCAGGCCCTCCATTCACTGGCCATGTGCCCTTGTCCAGGTCACTAAATCTTTCTGGGCCCCATCTTCCTTATCTGTGCTTTGGCAGTTTTCTTGACCTGCCTAAAGATGGTTTTGCAACGCAGTGGATTCCATTGTTGGTCAGCTCACAAAGGCAAATATTCTTCTGCAATTTACGCCCAAGTCTGACTCCTCTTATCGCTGCTACTCACTTTCCCTAATTGTGCCCTCTGGAAAAACATAGATAAGCCTTCTCCCTCTTCACGTGATTGAAAACAGCTGTCATGTCCCCTTTAAATCTTCTTTTTGGCCATGCATCTGAAGTTCCCTCTGCTGTTTCTAGCAGCAGATTACCAAAAACATACTATAGCTCTTGGCAAAGAGATGTTCAATAAATATAAGTTAAACAAATGAGTAAGTGAATGGATAATGTATAGGGAAACACAAATATTCCCCTGCTCAACCTCTCAAGTTAGTCAATGATTCCTTTCAGTGAGGTGCCCAGAGCTAGGTTCAGTAGAGTTGGCTTTTGACAATCACCAAGTTAACATTTGCAGTTTCACTTATTTGTGAGTGACTCTAAAGGCCTATCCAATGTAGTCATTTATGGTTATGGAACAAACAAACAAAACAAAACGTAACTGATGCTACCAGGTTAGTGTAACAGTTAAGTCATTTAAATCATCCAGCTAGTGAGTAAGCCTAGCTGACTTCCCCATATCCAAATCTTAATTTGACTTTTATTATGCATGTATTTCATAGTGCCAATGATGTCCTATAATGGTATCAGAAACTCTGGAAATTTGTAAGGATCTTAGGTTACACCCCTCTCAAATTATAAACATCAAAGATTTTCCAAATAGACAAAGAACCCGGTGAGATGACGATTTTCAATTATGTGGTCCCTATGTAATGATGAGTCCTGAGCTTTCATCAGCCTTCTTAGCTGGATCACATCATCAAACCACATGGGGATTTTTCAGATGAACTGCTATTCAGCATGCTGTCCTTTGTGCTCTATTATGCTTATTGCATTTTAGAAGTAGAGGGTAAAGTCTCCAAGAGAGATTGGCTGGCTACTCCACTAGGCCTCAGAGGGAGATGGAATCTGAGTGGATTCTCCTCCTAAGTTTTATGTGTCTAGAAACTCCATCATATTACACCAGTCATTGCTGTTCTGGCTCTTTGGTCTGATTCACACAAATTCAACTCCAAAAGATTGATGTATAAAGGAAAATGCCTTTTAAAAATTTGTAATGAGATCTGTATTTTTGCAGTGACTGATACTTGTGTCTAATATTAAGCAGATCGTTTGTAAAAAAATAAACCTAGGGAAGCAATTAGTAATCAAAAGTTTACTGAGCACAGAACCTAAACAAAAAACAAAAAAACCCAGAATGTTCTTGAATCACATAACGTATACTGCCCTAGTATTAAAGTACTTACATCTGCTAAATACTGCCTTTCTCCCATGGTCTGTGTAAACACCAACAAATCCTTCCTATTGGATTTCTCTTTATCTAGACTCTAAGCAGACCATCCACCACCTATAAATCTATTCTTCCTCTAGACAGAAGAAAATACAATGGCTTAGGTCATAACTTTCTTAAGTTATATTCCACGTGTGAAGATATTCTCCTAGCTATCGTGATTGTAGTAGAATGCTTTCCAGGCAACACATTATAAACACTCTTTAATATGAGTGACTTTTCATCTATTTTAGTTTTCTAATTATTTCATTTTTGGAATAGTTAATATATACACATAATAAAATAATTGTCTTCCAAAAAGTATCAAAAAAAGATATACAGTGAAAAGTTCTCTCCCACTCCTGAGTCCCATCTTTTCCACTATCAGTCTCTTGTGTATCTATGCAAAGATAATCTATACACAGTCTTTTCTTTTGTATAATATAATGGTAGTATACTGGGCACATGGCTTTGGTCTTTGTTTATAGAATTACATTATTCTCTGTAATAGCTGCGTAGAATTTCATCATATAGATGTACCATATTTATTTAACTAGTCCTAGTAACTATACACATTTAGATTGTTTTCAGTCTTTGGTCATTACAGAGACTGCTACAATAAATAACAATGCTTAATTAATATTTCACACATGTGCAAGTGTATTTTTGGATGACACACTTGCACAGGTGTGAAATATTAATGAAGCAATTCCTAAATGTGGAATTATATTTTTACTGTAATAGGTATTGTCTAATATGTCTCTATAGCGTTGATCTGATTTATATTTTTACTGCAATTTATGAGGGTGCCTATTCCCATACATCCCACTACAGAAAGAGTTCATTAGTTATCTATTGCTGTGTAAAAAGTAACAGTAGGCTGTGCACACTGGCTCTGCCTATAATCCCAGCACTCTGGGAGGCCAAGGTGGGCGATCACTTGAGCCCAGGAGTTTGAGACCAGCTTGGGCTGGTCTCATGGTGAAACCCCCATCTCTACAAAAACACAAAAAATCAGCTGGATATAATGGCTTGTGCCTGTGCTCCCAGCTACTTGGGAGGCTGAAAGGGGAGGATTGCTTGAACCCAGGAGGTGGAGGTTGCAGTGAGCTGAGATCACTGTACTCCAGCCTGGGCCACAGAGAAAAAAAAAAAATTACCACAATGCTTAACAGCTTAAAATAGCATGTAGTATCTCATCTCTGTTTCTGTAAGTCAGGAATTTAAAGGAACTTAGTTGGGTGGTTCTGCCTCGCTGACTCTTATGAGGTTGGACAGCACTGCAGTCATCCAGGTGGGAGGATCCACTTCCAACACGTCTCACTCACATGAGTACTGGCAGAAAGCCTCAGTTCCTTGCAATGTGGACTTCTCTGCAGGACTTCTTGAGTGTCCTCCTGACAGCGATTGGCCTTTCCCAGAGAGAGTGATCCAAAACTGAGAGCAAGTAGGATATAGCTGCGCTTTTCATGACAGTCTCAGAAGCCACAAGCCACCATGTCTGCTATGTTTTATTCATTAGAAGTGAGTCACTGAGTCCAACCACATTCACAGGGAGGCAAATTAAGCTCTACCTCTTAAAGGAAAGGAGTACCAAATAATTTGTAGATATATTTTAAAACTGCCACAGTGAGTTATCAAACTTGTTTTTATCTTTGCCAATATGATAGGTAGAAATGGTATCTATTGTGATTTTAATGTGCAATGTCCTTATTGTGAGTTTTTTTAAACAGCTTTATTGAGGTATAATTGATATATAAAAACTGCACATATTTAATGTGTACAATTTGATGAGTTAGAACATATGCAAACGCCCATGATCTCATCACCACAATCAAGGTAATAGACATCCAACACCTTCCAAGATGAGTCAAACAAAATTGTCTAATCTTTAGCTAGACTAAGAAAAAGAGGGAGAGAACTCAAGTTAATAAAATCAGAAATGAAAGAGGAGACCTTACAACTGATGTCACAGAAATGAAAAGGATCATAAGAGAGTAGTACGGAAAATGATATCACAACAAATTGGATAACCTGGAAGAAGCGGATAAATTTCTAGATACACACAACCTATCAACACTGAATCATGAATAAATAGAAAATCTGAACAGATCAATCATGAGTAAGGAGATCGAATCATTAATTTTAAAATTCCCAACATAGAAAAGCTCAGGAGCGGATGGCTTCATTCATTAATTCTGATTTTTTTTTTTAGAAAAAGAAAACCATTCATATTTCCTTTCTGTAAACTGTCTGTTCATTACCTTTGTTGATTTTTCTGTTGGGATTTTGAGGTTTGTCTGTGGATATGCATTGCAAATATTTTCCCTGTTTGTCTGTTAACTTCCTCTGTGGTGGGATTTTTTTCATGCCAACTTTCTTATGAAATTAAATTTTCAGATGTTTATATTATTTGGAGCATCTTAGAAAGACCTTTAGGGCCAGGTGCGGTGGCTCACACCTGTAGTCCCAGCATTTTGGGAGGCCGAGGCGGGCAGATCACCTGAGGTCAGGAGTTCAAAAGCAGCCTGACCAACATGGCGAAACCCCATCTCTACTGAAAATGCAAAATTAGCTGGATGTGGTGGTGCATGCCTGCAATCCCAGCTACTGGGGAGGCAGAGGCAGGAGAATCGCTTGATCCTGGGAGGCAGAGGTTGCAGTGAGCCAAGATTGTGTCATTGCACTCCAGCCTGGGCAACAAGAGCAAAACTCCATCTCAAAAAAATAGAAACACCTTCAGCTCTCTGAGCATATGGTTAACGATCTGCCATGTGTTCATATATATACACATACATGCGTGCGTGTGTGTGTGTGCGCGCATGTTTTCTTTTTTGGTGGGGGAACAAGGTCTTGCTTTGTCACCCAGACTGCAGTGTAGTGGCATGATCATGGCTCACTGCAGTCCTCCCACTTCAGCCTCCTGAGTAGCTGAGACTGAAGCAATCCTCCCACTTCAGCCTCCTGAGGAGCTGAGACTACAGTTGCATACCACCATGTTCAGCTAATTTTGTAATTTTTGTGGAGACAGGTCTCACTGTGTTGCCCAGAGTGGTCTCAAACTCTTGGGCTCAAGTAATCCTACCTTGTTGGCCTCCCAAAGTGCTGGGATTACAGGCATGAACTGCTGCACCTGGTCTGTTTTCTTCTATATTTTTGTGGTGTATTTTTTTATATTCAAATCTTTGATTCACCTAAAATATATTTTGGTATAAGCTGTGAGGTAAAGAATCAAACATTTTTTTTAGTTCCAGAAGTTGACTGCAGATCCTTGAATAACATTGTTTAGTTCACGATTTCTTCATAACATTGCTGAGAAAAATAAATTGCTTTCCAGCCAGAGCCACTCTCTATGTGGATTTCACACATTCTCCCCACATCTGCATGGCTTTCTCCAGGTACTTTAGTTTCTACCCACATCCCAAAGATATGCACCTTAGGTTTATTGGCGTGTCTAAATTGTCCCAGTGTGAGTAAGACTGAGTGCGTGGGAGTGTGCCCTGTGACGGGATGACGTCCTATCCAAAGTTGGTTCCCCTCTTATGCCCGAGATGCCAAGATAGGCTCTGAACACCCTGACCTTGAACTGAAATAAGCAGGCTGGAGAAGGAATGAATGAATACAGATTATTGTAAAGTAAAAATTCATAAAGTATTCAATAATCATGCAAATGCACAACAATAAACGATGAGGTACAAAAGCACTCAGCAAGCCTACCACACTTTTGAATTGCCTAGTGGTAAGAGGTGCTCCTCACAATTCTCACTTTGCAAACAGTTATTCCTTCATTTAACCCACCACCACTGCACCTGCCATTACTCACTGACTCACCACAAATTGGCTCGTCATTTACTGGCTTTTATTAATCTTTCTTAAATGTTTGTATAGCTCATACTTATTTCAATGTTTAAGATTAGAACTGTTGGGGGTATTTATTTAGAAGTTTGGTGATTTTTTTCTTTTGTGCCAGAAATATGCCATAGGAACTCAGTTCTTGTTTCTCCTAATTAGCCTTCAGTTCTTGTTTCTCCTAATTAGCCTATGGTAAAGTTAGTTTCATTATGTGTCCAGTTTCCAATTACCTATAGACCAGCAGTCCTCCAATTTTGTTGGCACCAGGGACCAGTTTCATGAAGGACAATTTTTCCATGGACCAGGGTGGTGGGGGATGGTTTAAACATGAAACTGTTCCACCTCAGATTATCAGGCATTAGATTCTCATAAGGAGCATGCAACCTAGATCCCTTGCATGTGCAGTTCACAATAGGGTTCATGGTCCTGTGAGAATCTAATGCTGCAGCTGATCTGACAGGAGGTGGAGCTTAGGCCGTAATGCTCACCCGCCACTCATCTCCTGCTGTGTGGCCTGGTTCCTAACGACCATAGACTGATAGCAGGGGTTAGGGACCCCTGCTATAGACAATGTTAAGTGAGGAGTTACCCTACCTAGTTTCACCAAAATCATTTGTTGAATAATTGCTATGTGCTCCTTTGATCAGCTAGTGTCCTATTAGGAAATGTGGAAGTACTCTAGATATTCCCAGCAGAGAATAAATTAATGCAAACAATTTGTGACAAAGAATTGGAAGGGCTAAAGAAGCAAAAGGTGAAAGGGATATCAGTCTGTGATCATGATGCTGCTAGTGACCCTGGGCTGGAAACCAGCAGTTTATTTTCACTGCTGAGCTTTTGGCTGCAGGGCCATTGCTTTTTTGGAACATTCCCATAGACATTGACCAGGAACCCAGGAACTTACTTTCTAAGGATGCTGCTCAAACTACTACCATTCTTACTAATGCTGGTGCAGCCCAAGTTACCTGCTGTTGATGCCACTCCTGCGGCCAGAAGAGGCACCAGAAGCAGAAAAATGGCTCCGTCTCACCTCTTGTTCCTCAATCCCAACCAGTGAGTGCCCCTCAGTTGCAGAACCTTACCATAGGCAGCTGACAAGAAAATCCAGAAATGTGGCACTCTGGCTTCCAGCCAGCATATTTGTGACAGAGGGGAGCATGGAAGGTTGGGAATGGGGGTAAATGCCAACATACAATCAGCTCACCCGCTGCTTTGAAAATCACAAAATAAATTCCTCAGTGCTTGAGGATCTATTCCTAGACTTTCTAATCTTTTTCTATTAGTATATTTATCTACTTAACATTCAGTGTCACATTGTTTTGAATATTATGTTTTCATATCTAGTAGAAACAGTTCCCTCATTTTTTTTTCATAACTTTCCTAGTTTTCCTGGATTGTTTATTTTTTCCATATAAATTTTAGGAGGCCAAAGCCTCATCCGTTAAGCAATCAGGGCCATATAAGTTTTAGAATTAGTTTGTCTAGTTCAAAAAAACTGCAGTTTGCATTTTATTGACAGCATGTTATAAATTTAGTTTAACTTAAGGAGAATTAATATCTTTATAATAATATAATTTTCTATCAGTTTAGTATGTTGTTTATTTGTTCAAATGTCCTTTTGTGATCCTCATTAGTATTTAAAGTTTTCATTCTATAAATCTTGTACATTTCTTAAGTTTATTCTTAAGTATTTCACGTATTTGGTATTTGCCCTTGGGGGCCTCTTGTTCTTATTGATTATAATTTGCATATATGAAGGCTATTGATTTCCATACACTACTTTTATTCAGTTACCTTGCTACATTCCCTGACTATAACAGTATTTCAATATTGTCTCTTGGATTTTTTGAGGCAAATAAATCTGCTAATAATTATAACTTATGTCCTGTATCCCAACTTTTGAACCATCCATTTCTTTCTCTTCTCTGATTGTGCTGAAAAACTCCACCAGGCCGTGATAAATTACACTAGTGATGCTGTGTTCTTTCCTTGTTCCGGATTTTAATAGGAATGCTTCTACCTTTTCCTGACAGGCATAATACTGGGTTTTGCATAACAGAGTAATATCTATTAAATCCCATTTTATTAACACTTTTTTTTTAAAAATCAAGAATAGATGTTGAATTTTTCTTAAAAAATTGATGGAAATCTTTCTATAATATTTGAATCCATTAATGTGAAATATATTAATAAACATACAAATATTGAAACACCCTTACATTCATGGAACAAATTCCTTTGGTCATGTAATATTAATCTTTTAATATGCTATCTGTTTGCACACATTTTATTGAGGGTTGTGGCAATGATCGTCATGACTGAGAATAGTCCATAGGTTTATGTGTGTGTGTTGGTATGTGTGTGTTCTTTGTCCTTATCCATTTAAAGTTGATTTTTTCTAGCTTCACTCTTGGTGACCTTGCTACCAATTTTCTCAGGGTTTCTTACAGTGGCCTCCTATATGCTGATTATAATGAAATTGATCTTTTAAACATAAACCTATAATATCTTTGGGGTGGAAGAAAAAAAGATAAGAAAAGAATAAACATAAACCTGGACTTGATGTTTATTTCTTATAATTCCCTCATGGTTTTATTTAATTGCAGCAATCCACCGCCATCTTTTTGATTCCTAACTTCCCCTGGTAGATTCTATACTGTGACTTGCAGAACAGTTGGCAAAGGGGTCAAAAGCCAGTAGATGGGCTGGCCCATAATCTCTCCCTTACCTTGTGAGAAAATATAGAAAGAATCAGAATCAGATCATGACTCTCCACCCCAGGAAAGAAGAACACTCAAGAAACACATGCTAGTGGCACGTCAGGCCAGACACACCCATCACGGTCTCCTGACGTCAAGAAGGAGGGGGCCAGGCAAGCTGGGAGATGAGAGACTCTCCAAGGCCATGGCTTTGGTTTCCAGCAGTATCTCTTTCAGTAAGTTGGTAGGCAGAAAGCATTCTGCAAACTAGGACTGAGGGCAATAAGTAGAATATTGTTAGCATGTAGGATCATTTACGATTACTCATGCCAGGTCAAAGTTATAGTGTCAAACACTCACACCTGTTAGGGTAAGAAATGAGGAGTCAGCCTATCAGAAGCCATTTGCTACATTGGCTCAAGATTCCTACCCTGTATGATGGCAGAACAAGCTCTTCCACAGGATGTTTCACAGACTGGGAAACAACTGATGGGATACCATAATTACTATTTTAAATTTCCAGTAAAGACTACACTCATTCTTTTTAGACTCTGCCTACAATGCCAAGATAAGCTGTTAAAAATTCTAATCAGGCCAGACTCAGTGACTCACGCCTGTAATCCCACACTTTGGGAGGTCCAGGCAGGCAGATCACTTGAGGTCAAGAGTTCAAGACCAGCCTGGCCAACATGGTGAAACCCTGTCTCTACTGAAAATACAAAAATTAGCTGGGTGTAGTGGCATGCACCTGTAGTCCCAGCTACTTGGGAGACTGAAGCAGGAGAGTGTCTTGGATCTGGGAGGCAGAGGTTGCAGTGAGACAAGTTCATGCCATTGCACTCCAGCCTGGGCAACAGAGTGAGACTCCGTCTCAAAAATATATATATATATAAAATAAACTAGTTTTTTTTTAAATCAAACTATGAATACAACAACTCCTGAATACATATTTGGAAGTGTTATATCTCCTTATATACCTTTTTTTCATTATTTAATGCCCCCCTTTACTGCTGGTAATATTCCGTTTCCAAGTCTGCTTTGTCTAATATTAACATAGCCATTTCAGCCTTCTATCATTGTTTGATGCATCTTTTACTATCTTCTTAGTTTGTGCCTTTATACTTAAAGTGAATTTCTTGGTGTACTTACATTTATACTTCATTTAATTTTTGATATGGTTGGATTTAGGTCTTCATTTTATTATTTGTTTTCTGTGTAGGTCATCTGTTTTGTTCCTCTTTTCTTCATTCCTGCCTTCTTTGGGGTTATTTGAGTTTAGTTTAATTTAAATGTTTTAGTTTAAATTTCACTTTAATTCATTTATTGGCATTTTGCATATATCTCTAAATTATAATTTTTTTAGTGGTTCCTCTGGGAATTACAACATACCTGCCTGACTTGTCACACTTTATTTTAAATTAATATTTTACATCAAGTAAAATGTAGGTGTCATAAAACCACACAGATCCTTTTAGCCTCCAGTGCTGACCTTTATGTCATAGTTGTCATACGTATTATATACATATGTATTATATATGCATATGTTGAAAATCTCACCAGACAATGTTATAGTTTTTCCTTTCAGTAGTCATACACATTTTAATGAACTGAAGAGAACAATTTTTTCCTCTGTCATTTAGATTGGATAATTTCTGTAGATTTAGCTTCCCACTAACTGACTTTTCTATACTCTCCATTTTATTACTGAGCCAATCCAGTGCATTTTTAATTTCAGATATTATACTTTTCAGTTTGAAAATATCCAATTTTGCTCTTGTAATAGTTTCTCTTTCTCTGCTGAGGATGTCTGTCTTTCCTCTCATTTCAGGCATGCTTATGTTCCCTCATTAGAGCATACTCATACTTCAAAGTCTTTGTCTGATAAATCGAATGTCTGTTTTACATGGGTTGGCATTTATTGATTGTTTTTTCCCTTGAGAATTGGTCACGTTTCTGGGTTCTTTGTTTATTGAGTAATTCAGGATTGCATCCTGACAATGTGATGTTTTCTTGTGAAGACTTTCATTCCAGTTAAAATCCTTTGTAGCGTGTTGATTTTGATGCTGCTGTTGTTATTTTAGCAGGTCATCAATCTGGTTAGGTTCAGACTGCAAATACTGTCTCACCTTCTGATATGGTGTGGCTCTGTGTCCCGCCCCCCCCCCCCCAATCTCATGTTGAATTGTAATTCCCAATGTTGAGGGAGGGATCTGGTCAGAGGTAATTGGATTATGGGGCAGATTTCCCCTTGCTGCTCTCATGATAGTGAGTAAGTTCTCACAAAATCTGATGATTTATAAGTGTGTGGTACTTCCCCCTTAGCTCTCTCTCTCCTGCTCCCCCACAGTAAGATGTGCTTGCTTCCCCTTCATCTTCCACCATGATTGTAAGTTTCCTGAGGCCTCCCAGCCATGCTTCCTATGCAGCCTGCAGAACTGTGAGTCAATTAAACTTCTTTTCTTCATAAGTTACCCAGTCTCAGGTGGTTCTTTATAGCAGTGTGAGAATGGACTAATACACCTTCTTTGGATGGTAATTATTAGTTCAGTTTCTAAAGCAAAGATTTACTTTGCTTCTTTAGGTCTGTCCTAAAGAGGATGACTATAGTTTACACTAATCTATTGTATATTTCGAAATAGCTATAAGAGAAAAATTTAAATGGTTCCAGTATAAAGAAAAGACAAATACTTAAGGAGATGGATATCCTAAGTGCACTGAATTGATCTTTACAAATTATATGAGTGTAGTATATCATCAGTTGTACCCTGAAACTATGTACATCTATTTTGCATCAATTCTTAAAAATTGGATATTCCTATTATTGTCAATTTACTGACTCTTTCCTCTCTCCTCTTTATTCTGCTGTTTAGTCCATCAACTGAGCTTTTCATTTTGGTTATTATACTTTTCACTTCTAAAATTTCCATTTAGTTCTTCTTTATAGCTTCTCTTTCTTTGCTGAGGTTTTACATTTCTTTAATGAGATATTTTGTTTTTTCATCTGTTTCATGTGCATTTGTAATGATAGGCGAGGCATTTTTATGATACCTCCTTTAAAATCTTTGTTGTATAATTCTAACAACTGTGTCATCTTGATGATTGTGTTTCTTTATTTCAGATCTCACTGGTTCTTGTGATAATTAATCTATTAAAATCTTTTAAATAAATTTAATAAAATTTCTATTTAAAAATCTATTTTTTCTCCATTAAAACCTGGATATTTTGGCTGGGTGCGGTGGCTCATGCCTGTAATCCCAGCACTTTGGGAGGCCGAAGCGGGCGGATCACCTGAGGTCGGGAGTTCAAGACCAGGCTGACCAACATGGAGAAAGCTCATCTCTACTAAAAATACAAAATTAGCCGCATGTGGTGGTGCATGCCTGTAATCCCAGCTACTTGGGAGGCTGAGGCAGGCTCCTGGGAGTGGAGGTTGCAGTGAGCTGAGATCACACCATTGCACTTTAGCCTGGGCAGCAAGACCAAAATTCTGTCTCAAACAAACAAATAAACAAAAAACCTAGATAGTTTAGACAATATGTACTGTGGTTTGGGATCTTATTTAAGCCTTGTTTTAGCTGGCTTGCTCTAACACCACTCTTCCAGGGTACAAAAGGGTGCATCACTTTAAATTCCAAGTGGGCGTTTAAGTCTGTGTTCTCCATACAGGCTCCATTTGGTTGGAGAAGGGAGCTACTCATTATTGTTAGGTGGGATGGGAATTCCGCATCTCCAGTAGGCCTCCACAAATCCTCCCCAGCTGGAAGGGGAAATACACACCTTGTTACAGTTATATGGAGATGAAAGTCCGGGTTCCCTGGGTGGTTCCCACTAATACCATGTGGAGAAAAGAAGGTGCTTGTTACCACCCATTGGGGATGAAAGTCCTGGCTCCCCACTCAGCCTTCTCTGACACCACCCTAGCAGAAGTGAAGTTGGGTACCTCTTGACATCCTAGGCTCCCCCCTCAACTTTCTCTGGTGCTGGTTGGGATGGGGCCATAGTTTTCTATGGTGTTTGACTGGAATAGGGCAGCTATTGCTAGGCTATCCCTTTTTTGGTCCTTTACCTAGACAGAACAGGTTTTTGGTGGAGTTCTTTCTGTCTATACATTAGTGTACATTAGTGTTTCCAGGTTGCTAGCTTCTTCCGCTCTGAGTCTGCTTCTTCCGCTCTGAGTCTGAGACATATGAAGCAAAAAGAAAACTCAGGGAACTCACCACCACATCACTGCATGAGTTCGGAAGTCCCTCATTGGTCTGCCTTCTCTCCCTCTTTCAGAATCTTCTTATGTTTGTTTTATATACATCCAGGAAGTTTTGCTGCATTTAGGGGTTGGAATAGGGAAAAGTATGTCTACTCATTTTCCTTGAAGTGGAAGTTTCTATTTTGATATTTTCAGTTTGGGTTTGATTTGGTTTGCTTTACACTTCGCACAATTGTCTACACGCTTTGCCCATGGGCAGAGGAAGCCTTAATGAAAACTTTTGGCAATACTGTAAATAAGCTAGCAATAGCTTGTTTGGAAACATTGGAACCAGTAGACTATGAGCCTTTTCTGCATTTATTCTGTGCACATCAAAGGATGAAACTGCATTCACACTGTTCTCAAAGGCTTATTGAATGCTTACTATATCTCAGTCACAGTCCTTGGCACTGGATATACAATAACAAACAAGGTATTGTCCCTGCTCTCAAAAAGTTTATGTCTAGTGGGAGAGAAAGAGAAGTAAGTGCCATTTTAATACACTCTAATGTCTACCATGAGGGTTGGGTGCAGTGGCTCATGCCTGTAATCCTAGCACTTTGGGAGGCTGAGGCAGGAGGATTGCCTGAGCTTAGGAGGTTGAGACCAGCCTGGGCAACATGGTGAAACCCCATCTCTACTAAAATACAAAAAATTAGCTAGGCGTGGTGGTGTGTGCCTATAGTCCCAGCTACTGGGGAGGCTGAGGTAGGAGAATTGCTTGAACCCAGGAGGCAGAGGTTGCAGTGAGCTGAGACCGCACCATTGCACTCCAGCCTGGGTGACAGAGTGAGACTCTGTCGCCATAAAAATAAATAAATAAATAAAGTTAACTACCTTGAGAAGGATAAGCCCACAGGAGAGGCTTTTAATCCAGGCTACGAAGCCAGAGAAAATACAGTTAAAGAGCTAACAGAAACCAAGTTTTCCTAACTTAAATATAAAAGAATTTAATGGAAGGATACTGAGTACAAACAGAAAATCTGGAGAAACAGGCTTATAAAGGGCAGAAAGAAAAGCAGCTTTTAAGGGTTAGGAAGCAGGAACCCAGGGAGTATCTCAGAGCCAGAACAATCTGGTCAGAGCCCTGCCACTAATGTGGAGGGATTTCAGTTTCATTCATCCTTGTGCTATTTGTATAAGATTCAAAGTCCTGGAGGAAAGCATCTAATTGGCCAGCTTAGGTCACAGCTCATCTACCTCTTTGTACCAGGGCCATGAGAGAAATGAGTTTACACCCTTTAGCTTCTGCAACAGGGGCCTGACACATGGATTTACCATTCAACCAAGGGAACACAAAGGAAAAAATGGTTAATTCTCCAGAAGGAAATCAGGATATTGAAGGAAGGATGAATGGTTGCTAAGCAGCTAAAAAAATGACAAAAGTCCATGGCAGCAGCTAGGTTATGATCAATGCCTGGGATGACTTAGCTAGTCCCAGAGTGGGACAAGAATATGTTTAGGAAGAGAGACTGGCATGTACAAAGCCTGAGGTAAGAGGAAGCATAGTGAATTCAGATAACTAAAGTACGATGGTTCATAATGGCCTGGGCATAGAGTTTGGAGAGAAGGTGGGGTGAGGATAGAGGCCAGCATGGGAGGAGGTGCCACTGGACAGGAAAATAGGAGCAAAGTGCCACTATGACTTGAAGACAGGTGAAAAGGTCATCATCTAAGGAATGAGAGAGATGTTAAAGTGTTTTCCACAGAGTCATGGCATTTTTGTCTTTGAGTGATGGCTTTGGCTCTTGCAATAATTCAGGTAGAGATGAAGGTAGCCTGAACCAAGATGGTAGTGAGTGGATGGAGAGAAGTGATTCATCAGATTTAAGTGAGGAACAGGCAAGGGAGTGGAAGGAGACAGGATGCTTTCCAGGTTTCTGGCTTGAGTTGCCACATGGATAACAACATCATAGACAGAGGAAGGAAATTATGGTAGAGAAAATGGGTTCAGCATTAGACATACTGGGCTTGAGATAGATGGTTGAATATATGGCTGTGAAAGGCAGGAAAGAGATCAGAGCAAAAGATTTAGGGTAGGTATCCATCACTATAGAGAAGCCAAATGGATAGATGAAACATCCTGGGAAGAGTATAGAGAGTGAGAAGAGAACAGACCCTAATGTGCAGCCTTCCCAGCATCAACACTTAAGGATTGGTCCAAGGAAAAGCAGCAGCCAGAGAATCACAAGGATGACAAGAGCGGCCAAGGAAACAGTAGATGCACGGTGTCTGGGAAGCTGAAGCAGGGGACTGCTTCAGGATGGGGAAATGGTCAAGTGTCCAGTGTTAAGTAAAGTAAGAAGGGAGAAGTGTCCAGGGGATTTGTCAGCAAGGAGGCAACTAGTGTGTGAGAAGAGCTTCGGAGGTGTTTGGGGGCCCAGCAGCAGATTGTAAGGGGCTGAGGAGCAGGGAGGAATGAGGACCTGGAAACAGTGCAACCCAGTGGTGCCCAGTCCTGCTGCGTAGGTAGTCTAGAGAAAATGTACATGATGTATTAGTTTCCTATGGTTGCTGAAATGAATTACCACAAACTTAGTGGCTTAGAACAATGCAATTTTATTATCTTCTAATTCTCCAGGTCACAAGTTCAACACAGGTCTCACTGGGCTAAATTCAATAGTTCAGAAGGGCTACAGACCTTTCCAGAGACTCTAAGAATCTGTTTCCTTGCCTTTTTTGTTTTTTGTACATGGTCTCACTTCATCACCCAAGCTGGTGGAGTGACATGATCATGGTTCACTGCAGCCTTAATCTCCTACCCTCAAGCAATCCTCCCATCCTCCCACCTCAGCCCCCACGAGTAGCTGGGACTACAGGTGCATGCCACCACACCCAAGTAATGTTTTTATTTTTTGTAGAGAAGGGGTCTCCATATGTGGCCCAGGTTGGTCTCGAACTCCTAGCCTCAAGTGACCCTCCCACCTCTGCCTCCCAAAGTGCTGGGATTACAGGCATGAGCCACTGCACCTGGTCTCTTTGCCCTTTCAAACCTCCAAAGACCTCCTTCTTCCGTCTTCAAAGCCAACAAAGTTGCATCTCTCTGTGCCTTTTTCCCATGGTGACATCTCACTCTGACTCTCTTTTCTGCTTCCTTTTCTATTTTTAAGAACATTTGTGATTACTTTTGGAGCCCACCTGGATAATTCAGGATAATATTCCCACCTAAGATCCTTAATTTAATCACATGGAAGGTAGCGGGTCCTGGAGGTCAGAATGGGAACATCTTTGGAAGGCCATTATTCTGTCTACCACACATTGGTACATTTTAAAATACCCAGATGATTCTTCTGTGCGAGTGGGATTAAGCAACACTAGAAAGAGAGAAGGGGTGATAATGAGGTTGATAGAAAGTTTTTTGGTTTTGTTTTACAAAATGAGGTGTGCAATAGTAGAAATAAAGGAAACCGTCATTTTAATCTCTAGCTACTTTTTTCCAGTGGTGTCTTAATAGTGAAATTATGTTAGAGAAGAACAATTTTTATTTGACACTTTCTAATGTCTGCCCCAAGCTAACTCTCTTCTTCCTTTTTCCCTTGCTCAAAACATGACATATTGTAGAAGCTTCCAAACCCATACTGATAATTAAAAAGACGAGCAAAAGATATGCAGCTGCATGCTCAAGGTGAGCCTGAAGATATCCAAACCCAGATTTACAGAAAATGAGCTTTTCAGAGACAGAAACTGGAGAGGCTAATCTGAAATGAAACTCAATTTTCTCCCACGTAGCGGCCTGGGGTTACTTGAGACTGGTCTTTTGTCAGCACTGGGGACTCAGAAATGAAAGTGTGCAGAGATGATCAAATGCCAAGATGGCCATATTGTGCAAGGAAGGTGAGCATGTGTTTTGGTTGGAAGGGGGAACAGTGTTCAATTAATCCTGAAATGTTTGCAAAAACAAATGATGGGCAAAAAGAAAACTCAACTTGAAAGCGGTGTGATTCTTTATGAAAGAACCATCTCCACCAGTCTGGCAGCCACAAAATAAACACGTCAGCCAGCCAGGCCGGAGCACAGATAATTAGGAGTGAGTAGCAGCACATGGACAGTTTTCATTAAAACCAAGTCAGTGTGGCAGATGGGCAGGCCTCAGTGGCCCACCACTGGGGGCTTGGAGGAGGCAGGGCCCTACCTCCTCTGGTCTTCCTGGAGCCCAGGGCCCTGACTGCTTCCCCTTCAAACGGGGGCCAGGATGGGAAGGCTTGTGTTCGGACTGTGCAAGTGTCTGTCCACGCCTCAGTTTCTGGCCAGCAATAGAGGATCATGACAGCAGAGTAATTAAGCCCTTGGGGGAATCCTACAGGCCTGTCAAAGTGAGGGGCTTCCTCCCTGCTCTTCAGACACTTTTCTATGTTCTGGCCACTCCCAGCATTGCAAACTATTTGAGGGTTGCCTTGCCTTTGACCCCTTAAGTACAGAAGAGAAACAGCCACCAAAAATGCATGTATTCTGTTTAAGGAATTGCCTCATTGTTGCATTTTTAAAAAATGAATATTTACGTAATTCAATTAAGGCAGAATGCTGATATATGCCGAATGAAGCCTGGGGTTTACAAGGGCGATGCAGCTACTGTCCCCATGGTCGAGTCTGGGTCATGACATAACCATGCCTTAGCAGTCGGACGTGTGCCTGCTTGACAGCAAAGTACCAGTTTGACGACAATGATGCATCCAGTTCCCCGAGGTGGGTCACTTAATGACTGCTCTGCATTGACCCAAGAGAATATTTGATTTGTGTTGCTGTAAAAGACACTGTCGACTGCCAGATTGAGGTGAACATCTTGGAACTGACATAGTCAAATACAAGCAGGGCCAAAATATTCTGAGGCTTCCACACTTCCTGCCCCCGCTTCCCCCTTCCTGTCTTCTCTGAGGCAGGCATGCAGATGGGCTAGGATTTGACACACTGACAGTGGTAGGTCTGTATCCGGCAGTTTCCTTCCCTACCACCCACCCACTACCCTTACAGTACTCGCTGTTCTCCCAGCCTCTGTCCCCCTTAAGCTACTTCTCACCACTCAGCAGAGCTTTCTTTTCTGCTGTTGGCTTTGTCAGCATTACTGCTTCACTCTGCTCCCTCTTGGAGAGAGCTGGGTCAGATAAAGAAGACGGGGTGACAGGACCCAATTTTGACAGGAAAGTTCAGTCCCAATTTCTTGCTCCTGACTGCATCTGCCTGCAGGGAGCCGCCTGCCTCTGCTCTTGGCACTTCAGTGGGGCACTCTCCTCAAAGACATGAGTTCATGCCTTTTCCAGGAAGCCTCCGGGCCCTGGTGAGAAATACAGTCTATATTTTGGTTGCCCTAATAGTCAATGCAAGGCCATGAAAAAAGTGGCAGGCCTGAGGACCAAAGGTACCTGGGCATCTATGTGGAGAGTAGGGCCAATAATTGCTTCAGAGACAACCTAGAAATGAAAATGATGTCAGTTTTGCAAAACTGAATTGGAGATAACTGTGAGACCCTGAATAGATATGCAGTAGGTCATTGTGGAATCCTCAAGAAAAATCAAAGAGAAAATCTGAGATTTTAGAATCATCTGCTTTCCACCTTAAATTCAAGTTAGTCTGAAATCCCAGCTTTCCTCTGCCTAGTTTCTGCCTGCCATATCTTTTCCCATGCTTTCTTTTCAGCCTTTGTTTAAGTGTAGTTCTTGTGTGCAGCATATAATGTGTCTTTCTCTTTTAAAAATCCAATCAGATAATCTATCTTTTAATAGGTGAATTTAATCTCCTTACATTTATTCTGGTCACTGATAGAGTTGGAGTTATTTTTGCCACTACATTTTGTGTTTCTGCTTACCATCCTTTATCTTTATTTCCTATCCCTTTTACTGCCTTCTGTTGGATTGATAACATTTTTCTATATTTCTGCTTTGTCTGCCTCTGCTGGCTTGCAATCTATAAATTGTGTTTGTCTTCTTTGGCAGTTATCTTTAAATTTTTAACATAAACATTTAGCCATGAATTTTCTCACAAAGTCTAAATTTGCTCATTATTTCTATCCTCCTCTAGAACATGAAAAGGACTTAGCACATTTTAACTAAACAATGACTACCCCCTTTCCCCATCTGGTTATTTATCCTTTTTTAACCCTCAAATTTTCAACACACACAAAATTTTAATTATTTTAAACAAATTGTTAAATTTACCAACTTTTTAAAAGAAAGAACCATCTTGTTATGAAAGAACCGTCTCAGTGGTAATAAATTGTGTGCATAAAAAGAAATAAAGAGCTACAAGAAACAATTGTGGACATACAAATTTGCAATTGCAAAAATATGGAACCAGCCCAAATGCCCATCGATCAATGAGTGGATAAAGAAAATGTGGTATATATGTAACATGGAATACTACTCAGCCATAAAAAGGAATGAAATAATGACATTCACAGCAACCTGGATGGAATTGGAGACTATTATTCTTGGTGAAATAACTCAGGAATGGAAAAGCAAACATCGTATGTTCTCACTCATGTGTGGGAGCGAATCTATGAGACACAAAGGCAAAGAATGGTACATATACTTTGGACTTCGGAGACTCAGGGGAAAGGGTGGGGGATGTCAAGGGATAAAAAGACTACACACTGAGCTTTTCCAACTTGGACCCGGCAGAATAGCTCCCTCAAAGAAGGGTGGCGAGAAGAAAAAGGGCCGTTCTGCCATCAACGAGGTGGTGACCCGAGAATACACCATCAGCATTCACAAGCACATCCATGGAGCGGGCTTCAAGAAGCGTGCCCCTCAGGCACTCAAAGAGATTTGGAAATTTGCCATGAAGGAGATGGGAACTCCAGGTGTGTGCATTGATACCAGGCTCAACAAAGCTGTCTGGGCCAAAGGAATAAGGAATGTCCCACATCAAATCCATGTGCGGCTGTCCAGAAAACGTAATGAGGATGAAGATTCACCAAATAAGCTCTATACTTTGGTTACCTATGTACCTGTTACCACTTTCAAAAATCTACAGACAGTCAGTGTGGATGAGAACTAATCGCTGATCATCAAATACATCAAATAAAGTTATAAAATTGAATAAAAAAAGACTACATATTGGATACTGTGTGCACTGCTTGGGTGGTGGGTGCACCAACATCTCAGAAACCACCACTAAATAACTTATTAATGTAACCAAATACCACCTGTTCCCCCAAAAACTTATTGAAATAAGAAAATAAATTTTAAAAAAATCTAAAATATACTTATTTATTTGTAGGTACACAATTGTTTACTGTAATTCAGCCTTTTCTCTGGGCTTGCTTTCACCTTAAAAAAATTTTTTTTTTTTTTTTTTTTTAGCAGGGTACTTTGGTTCATGCCTGTAATCTCAGCACTTTGGGAAGCTGAGGAGGTAGGATTGCTTGAGTTCAGGAGTTCGAGACCAGCCTGGGCAATATAGCAAGACCTCATATCTACTAAAAAATCAAAAAAGTTAGCTAGGCCTGGTGGTACGTGCTTGTAGTCCCAGCTACTGGGGAGGCTGAGGTGGGAGGATCACTTGAGCCTGGGAGATCAAGGCTGCAGTGAGCTATAGATCATGCCACTGCACTCTAGCCTGAATGACAGTGAGATCCTGTCTCAAAAAAAAAAGTAATGATTTATTTCTGAGAATGGTAAAACTCTTTTAGATGCAGAGTTTCTAACAATTTTATTATTTTTCTCTCACTCTTGAATAATAGTTTAAATGACTGTAAAATATTAAGTTGACTGTTAATTCCTCCCTGTGCTTTCAGGAAACTAATCTGCTGTCTTCTGGCATATATTGTTGCTGATGAGAAGTCTGCTGTCAGTCTTACTGGTTTCTCCTTGTAGATAAAGTGTCTTCTCTTTCTGATCACTTGTAAGAGCATTTTTGGCTTTATCCTTGGTATTTTTTAGTTTCACTATAATGTATCTCAGTGTTGGCTTCACTTTTATTTATCCTATTTGTATCTCAGGGTGCACTTTCAATCAAAACCATGTCTTTCTTCAATTCAGGAATATCCTCAGCTATTTTATTTTCAAAGATGGCTCTTTGTTATTTCTTTCTTCTTCTGGAAACCCTATTTAGATATCTGTTACAGTTTCTTAATTTATCTATTTTGTCTCCTAAATGTGCTTTCAGGTTTTAAAAAAAATTATCTTCAATCTCTATGTTGCATCCTGATGAATTCTTCAATACTACATTCTAATCCATTAATTCCATCTGTGATTGTGACCAGCCTAAAGTTTATCTTATCTACTGGGTTTTTAAATGTTCAATTATCACATTTTTTATTTCCGATATTCTAATTTAATCTTTTCTCATCTTCACTTATTGCTTCATTTCTCCTTTGTTGTTGCTGTTTCACAGTTCTATGTTTTATTATGGATTCTTTTTAAATTTAGCTCTTTGAATATTTTAAGCATTATTATAAATAGCTTATAAGATTGTTTTATAGAATTAATTTTTAGGTGAATTTTTTCCTAATTGTTCACTGTACTCTTTTTTTAGCATTTGATTCCTATGAGTTTTGTGATTTTCATTTACAGTAATTTGTCTTTTTTGTTTTATTTTTTCTATTTTCTGTCTCATGATCACCCCTAGAAACTAGAGTGACTATAATAGGTTGCAAGGCTTACAGATCCGACTTCCAATTCCCTAACACCCTTTGGACTTTATGTGTCCTTTGGAATACATCACTTACATCTAAAGAACAGTGTATTAGTCAGCTCAGGCTGCCATAACAACCAACGCTGACTGGGCAGTGCTGCTGTCAGGGTTGATTTCTGGCAAGGGTTTGTTTCTTGGCTTGTAGTTGGCCACCTTCTCACTGTGCCCTTATATGGCGTCTTCTTTATGCCGGTATAGGGAAGGGGTTTAGAGATCTGGTGTCTCTTCCTCTTCTTATAAGGAAACCAGTTTATCACATTAAGGCCCCACCATTATGACTTAACCTTTATTACTTCCTTATAGGCCCTGTCTTCAAATATAGTCACTTTATAGGTTAAGACTTCAACATATACATTTGTAGGTGACATGATTCAGTCTATAACACAGATTGGATAAAACATTCTTTGGGAGTGTGTGCATGTGTCAACTTGTAAATGGAAGGGCTAGGACCCTTTGCTCCCTGCTTTACCCCTGATATCACCAGCAGTTGCCTGGAGCTTTCCAATGTGCAGATGGAGAAGTGAAGTGGGTCATGCATGGGATCAGTTGACTGCTTAGCAGTCATTTTTGGTTACTGACCATTCTGTCTTCCAAAATAAAAGGCATAGTTCCTGGGGCCTCTGCTTTATGTGTGCAGCCTGAAAAGGGCCTGAGATGGGCTACAGAGGAGTCTGTGGAAGATCAGCAGAGGCATGAAGATGGCCTTTTGTATGCCCTTTTAGGTACTGGGCTGCCACATGTCCTGGCACAGAAGAATGGAACAGCCTGTTGACATGGTTATAGCTTCTTCTCTTTGGGGCCAGATAGGGCTGTTTTAACCATTAGACACCACAGGCGTAGTGCTATAGTCCACTGGATTTTTAAGGACCTCTGAAAATGTCTGAGACTTGAGAACAAAAGATAATTCCAAAATCAAAAAAGAAATCTGATAAAATTAATACAATGTATTTAATCACAGATAGAACCTCATACTTAGAATAACTAGCCAATAATAACTCAGTTCAATCTTTATACAACTGTTTAGTTGCACACAATCACGATGATTCCTTTGCCTGGAATATATCTTCTCCCCTTTTCTGCCTGGAAACTTCTTATTCAGGCCTTAAAGCCCAGTCAGAATTTACTCACTCCATGATGTGTTCATTGATGACCCCTAACCCCTAAGAGAGCACTGTTCTCTTCACTGTGCTCTTTCAATGCTGTATATACCTCAAAAACCTATTTGTGTTACATTTTTTCATAACTCTGTTTCTTCCCTCAACCCCTAACCCAAATGACAATTTTCTTGTGGGCAGGGACTATAGGTTTTCTCTGCAGTGGCCAGTAATATACTATTGTTAGTGAATATTATATGTATTATTTTTTACAAGTTTGTTGTTGGAGACTACTTCTGTGCATTTATATCTATCTACAAAGAGATTAAAATACAGGTCAAGTGACTCATTGCCCTTCTCCTGCTCTGCTTTTGTATGGGCTCTTGGCCAGCTCTGCCAATGGAAGGCACTGACACAAGATTGGAGGGTAGGAGGGAGGAAGAGCCTCTCTCTGCTTTCTCTGGCACCTCCTCCTCGGCTTCAGAACCCATATGACAGGCCCACCAGGTTCCATCTCCCAGAGGATGACCTTGATTTGAAGCTACAGAAACATGATCCCCTCCCTCGGTCCCTCCAGTAGAGGGGCAGGAGTGGTTTCCTGCTGATCACTGGATGGTGTCTCTCCTATTTGCTTCTTTCACTTCCTATTCATGAATGAAACCAATTCTGTGTACTAGACTCACACTAGTTTTTTAAATTGTGGTTAAAAGACACATAACATAAAATTTACCATCTTTCCCATTTCTAAGTGTACAGTTCAGTAGTGTTAAGTGTATTCACCTTATTGCAGATTCACTTTGTTTTAAACACCAGAAAAGTTTCTACTTTGCTGTATGATATAGTTCTTGCACAAGTTTTAAGAAACAGATTCTCAATTAAGAAACAAATTCTTCAGTAAAGTTTCAAGATACAAAATCAATATACACAAATCAGTAGCACTGCTATACACCAACAGCAATCAGGCTGAGAATCAAATCAAGAATTCAACCTCTTTTACAATAGCTGCAAAAAATAAAATAAAATAGTTAGGAACATACGTAACCAAAGAGGTGAAAGATCCCTACAAGCAAATCTACAAAACACTGCTAAAAGAAATCATAGATGACACAAACAAATGGAAACACATCTATGCTCATGGATGGGTAGAATCAACATTGTGAAAACGACCATACTGTCAAAAGCAATCTATAAATTTAATGCAATTCTCATCAAAATACCATCATCGTTTTTCACAGAACTATAAAAGAAAAATTCTAAAATTTATACGGAACAAAAAAGAGCCTGCATAGCCAAACCAAGACTAAGCAAAAAGAGCAAATCTGGAGTCATCACATTACCTAATCTCCAACTATATTACAAGTCTATAGTTAGCAAAACAGCATGGAACTGGTATAAAAACATGCACATAGACCAATGGAACAGAACAGAGAACCCAGAAATAAAGCCAAATACAGCCAACTGATCTCTGACCAAAGCAAACAAAAGCATAAAGTGGGGAAAGGATACCCTATTCAACAAATGGTGCTGGGATAATTGGCACACCACATGTAGAAGAATGAAACTGGATTCCCATCTCTCACCTTATACAAAGATCAACTCAAGATGGATCAAAGACTTAAATCTAAGACCTGAAACCATAAAAATTGTATTATAGAAGATAGCATTAGAAAACCTCTTGTAGACATTGGCCTAGGCAAAGAGTTCATGACTAAGAACCCAAAAGCAAATGCAACAAAAACAAAAATAAATAGATGGGACTTAATTTAACCAAAAGGCTTCTACACAGCAAAAGAAATAATCAGCAGAGTAAACAGGCAACCCAGGAAGTCAGAGAAAATCTTTGCAATCTATACATCCAACAAAGGACTAATATCCAGAATCTACAATGAACTCAAAGAAATCAGTAAGAAAAAAACAAATAATCCCATCAAAAAGTGGGCTAAGGACATGAATAAACAACTTTCAAAAGAAGATATATAAATGGCCAACAAACATATGAAAACATAGTCAACATCACTAATTATCAGGGAAATGCAAATCAAAAATACAATGCGACACCACCTTACTCCTGCAAGAATGGCCATAATTTAAAAATAAAAAATAATAGATGTTGGCGTGGATGTGGTGAAAAGGGAACATTCTTACACTGCTGGTGGGAATGTAAACTAATACAACCACAATGGAAAATAGTATGGAGACTCCTTAAAGAACTAAAAGTAGAACTATTTATACCATTTGATCCAGCAATCACACTACTGGGTATCTGTCCAGAGGAAAATAAGTCATTATATGAAAAAACACTTGTACATGCATGCTTATAGCAGCTCAATTCACAATTGCAAAAATATGGAACCAGCCCAAATGCCCATCAACCAACGAGTGGATAAAGAAAATGTGATATATATATATATCACATTTATATATATATGTATATATATGTGTATACATACACACATGTATATATATATGTATATATATACACACAGATATACACACAGACATACACATACCATGGGATACTACTCAGCCATAAAAAGAAATGAAATAATGGCCTTCACGTCAACCTGGATGGAGCTGGAGACCATTATTCTAAGTGCAGTAACTCAGGAATGGAAAACCAAACATTGTATATTCTCATAAACTAGAAGGATGCAAAGGCATAAGAATAATATTATGGACTCTGGAGACTTGGGAGGAAGGGTGGGAGGGGGTGGGGCATAAAGTAATACACAGGGTGCAGTGTACACTGCTTGAGTGATGGGTGCATCAAAGTCTCAGAAATCACACCTAAAGAACTTATCCATATAAGCAAACACCACCTGTTCCCCAAAAACTATTGAAAGAAGAGGAGGAAGAGGAAGAGGAAACAAGAGAAGAGGAAGAGAAGGAAGAGGAGGAGGAGGAAGAAGAAGGAGGAGGAGGGAGGAGGAGGGAGGGGGAAGATAGAGGAAGAGACAAATTCTGGTTTGGGTTGCTCACCTGGTAGAGCATAAATATAGTGATTACCTCCTTGCAAATGGAAGTAAAATGTGGCAGACAGTGGCAACACATTTACTTAAATTGTCACCTAAAGGTTGATTGGGATAATGTGCCAGTTAAGACAGGGCTTTGGAAGATCAAATACAGTCATGTGCTACATAACAATGTTTCTGTCAACAACAGACCTCATATACCATGGTGGTTGGAGCAGTTGGCCATAAGATCTAAGTTTGTGAAAGTACACCTAAGGACACATTTCTCAGAGCATGTCTTTTTCATTAAACAACAACTGTAACTTGTTCATTCAATGGGTATAAGTTGTTGGGTGGGCTCCTGCTTCTAAAGGTGCCAAACACGTACAGAAAAGAAACTATCAGCTCAGGCACAGGTACAGAACGAATGGGCTTCTTTAGCATCCTTAAAATAATCTCTTGTTTCCAGTAACCACTGAGTGGAAAGCTGAAGATCTGGCCCAGAATCTAATTGTGTATGTTGCAAGTTACAATGTGAACTAACACAAAACCTAGCCATGTCTCATAGGCTAATATTAGGACATTAGTTGAGAAGACATGGGATCCTGAGTCTTGAGAAGACATTTGGGTAGTTTGCCAATGTTTAGAAGCTTGAACTGACAAATCCCTCTTGGCCCCCTTTTTGTGGAGCCAGACCGACTTCTCCTGTCTGTGGAAGCTAGACTTGCCTTGTTTAAAGTCTCTAATGTAATGATCATATCTCAGGCAGCTTCCTGCAATGGGATACTATTCTCCTCCAGACCTACTCCTATGAGTTCTCATTGCTCAGGATGCATAAATAGAATTAAATACCACTGTACTCTCAGGGAAGAATAGCAAGATCTGTTCTGGGAAAAAATATTTGATGCACCAAAGGAAATGTAGGATCATGCTAATTCATATGAGCAGGAACCTGGAGAACAGCTGTGCAAGTAAATTGGAAGGATGAGAGTCCAAGAATAGAAAATAACATGAGATGAGGCTGAATTTATCAATAAGGATTCACTTACTCAAGATTCCAGACAATGTTCTAGCTCATGCAGCTGGAAACAGTTTCCACAGTTTTCTTGATTGGTTGACTGAAACTTGGATTCAACTGCCTACATTCAATTACATCAGGATGCCAAAACTTCCCTGGGATAACGCGCTCTGCATTCTTCTGTCAGCTCCACTGTCCATGGAGTTCTTAGGGAACTGTGTTAGGGAGTTCTTCATTTATCATCATGGTATCTCATGTAACACTCTGAGCAAGTAATACACTTCATAGTGAAAGAAGTACAGCAATGGCTTCACACTCATGGAATTTACCAGCCTTACCATATTCCTCAATTGCCCAGAAGCAGCTGGCCTGATGGAATGGCTCACTGCAGACTCAGTTACAGTGCGAGATGAAAGACAACACCCTGTGAGGTTTGGTACCATGCTGTAGAATGCAATATATGCTTTTAACTGCAACAAATCGTTGGTGCGCTTTCTTCTGTAGCTAGAACACATGCGTCTGGGAACCAAGGAATGAGGACTGACCCCATTAACTATTATACTTATTCCTAGAGATTTGCTTCCTGTTCCTGCAATCTTGGAGTTTTCTCCAGGTGAGGACTGCTTCAACAGGAAGTGGAAGGGGAAACCGCCATCTAACTATTTGGATTTCCTCATGTCACTGCACCAAAACACAGAAAATGAAGTCGATTTAAATTAACATGGGGGAAATTGGGTTGCTACTACACAATGGAGGTAAAGAGGCAATCACTGGAGCCAGAAGATATGCTGAGATGCCTCTTAGTACTTCCAAGTAAAGTTCAATAGAAGACTACAACAATCCAACAAAGGCATGGCCACTAAAGACTCAGAGCCTCTAAGAATTGTGTTTTCAGTTGCCCCACCAGGTCAAGGACCCCAACCAGGTAGAGTGCTGAGTAAGGGCAAGGTGACAGAGAATGGGTGACAGAAAGAGGAAGTTATAAAAATTAACTATTGTCTCATAACCAATTACAGAAATGAGGACTCTAGCAGCTATAAATATTTTTGTTAGGTTTATATTATTCAATTATTTCCTTTTACTTTCCTTTTCCCTTTTTTTATGATGATTGTTGGTGATATTTAACTTTACAGCTATGTCAGCAGGCATCTAGACTAGGAGAAACAGCATCCAGACCTTTGGGAAGGATAATTTCACTTGGAAATCATGCGCTTGAAATGGATATGAAAACTACTGGGACCTTGGGTCTCCCCTTGTTGGGAGAGAGTGAGAACATTTTGATTTGTATGACAAATGCCTCTTGTTCGGCAAATAAGAATGAATGCCAGGTTGCAAAAGGGGTTGATCATGTAGGGCAACTGCCTGTTTGTTTTTGTATCCATGCTCTGGTCCACATTTTCTTTATTCTGGGAACTGCTTTCTCAAGTTCTCTTTCCCTCTGGCTTCCAAGTAGATAGGACCAACATGTGTGTGTGTATGTGTGTATGGCAGGGAGGCAGAGGTGGGGTGATAGGGTAAGACTGGAGAGTGGGAAGAAGAGAGAAGCCAAACGTCTTTCTCCCCATCGCACTGGTTGTTGTGGCATCTCTGGTAGTAGCTGCAATTTTTCTGTGGCTTCAGCTCTCATCGGAAAGACACTCCGTGGCTCCTGCTTACAATAAGCGACCTCAGCATCTGGGCTCTGATAATATTATCTCCTAAGTTTGTAGGGTACGTTTTACCTTTTCAATCAATTCCCTGAATTAAATTTCCTCTGTTTTAAATATTTAGAGGGTTTTCTATTTCTCTGGTTGGATCATGACTGATATAGTTTGTTTTGTTATGTTATAAGAATAGGCTATGTACTGTTCCACAACTTGTTCCTTAACCCTACAATGGACCAGAGACATCTCTCAATTTCAGACAACTAAATCTAATTCATTCTTTTTTACTGAGATTTATATAATTCAAATACCATAAAATTTGCCCTTTTAAAGTATATAGGTCATTAGTTTTTAGTATATTGTTCACAAAGTTGTACAAACATTACCACTATCTAATTCCAGAATATTTTAATCATCATCAAAAGAAACCCTATACCAATTAGCAGTCACTCCTCATTCTCTTCCTCTCCCCAGTCCCTGGAACCTATCCATCTATGTTTTGTCTCTATGGATTTGCCTCTTCTAGACATTTCAAATAAATAGAATCATACAATATGTGGCCTTTTGTTCCTGGTTTCTTTACTATTTTCAAGGTTGATCCACATTGTAGCCTACATCAATACTTATTCTTATGGCTAAATAATATGTCTTTTTATTAATATACCACATTTCCTTATTCATTCATCAATTGATGGACATTTGGGTTGTTTCTATTTGTTGACTATTATGAATAATGCTGTGTGAATATTCATGCACAAGTTTTTATGTGGGCATATGGTTTCAGTACTCTTGGGTATATTCTGCTGAGTCATATGGTAACTCTTTAACTTTTTGAGGAACTGCCAAGTATTTTCCAAAGCAATTGTACCATTTTACATTTTTAACTCATTCTTTTCAATCATTTCACAAAATTTCACAATATGGCAATATGAATGTTCCATAATTAACTTAACCCTTCCTCTATTGAAATACATTTAGGTTTTCTCCATTTTTTCATTATAATTAATCACAATTATTTATGAACATAAATAACTTTATGCACCTCCATAGGTATAGGGATTCTTGGCTGTAAAATTGCTATGTCCACCAATATTTAAATTTTTGCTTTGAAATAAGTCAAAGTACCACCCCCCCAAAACAATTTACTAATCTACACATAAAACAACATTAAAAAAAAAAGCCAATTTTCCCAAATCCCTTCTAACACTGGATAAATTTTTGATTTTGCCAATCTGACAGGGAAAAACTAGCTTCTCATTTTAATTGCATTGTTCTGATCACTAGTGGAATTGAATGTCTTTTCAAGTACTCATATATTATTGCCAAAACATAAATGGCTAGATTAGCTGATTTCTAAAATTCTTCACGGCTATAAAATTTGACTTGTGTGATTTATACTTTGGCAAGAAGTAATGGTTCTGACAATGCTGGCTGAAGGCAGAACTGGCTTTATGGAGCATGTGATTGTCTAATTACATTTCATAGGTGCTGGAACAGGCCCTTATGCTCCCAAGATCCTCCCACAGGAGGCCCACTCGTAGAGGCACATCTGTTTAGATTTAGCCTAGGAAAAAAAGCCAAGCCAATGGCCATAGGAGAGGGACAAGTTAGCACAACCAAAGGAATAAGAGCAAGTGTTGACTGAAACTGGAGAACTGATCTTTGAGACAGCAAAAGCATATAGAAGAGAAAATCTGGAAGATTGGAGACCAGAATTGACTTATTTCTCATGTTTGCCTAAACCAACTATTTCCCAGAGAGTAGACTGTGTTGTAATTGAATTGGCCTTGAATGTAGAGTTGGGAAATTTAGGGTCTAGTCCTGACTCAGACATTAATGAGAGGTCTTGGGTCATTTCCATGCCTCGCTTTTCTAATCTGTTAAATGGTAACATTCCCTATTACACCAAATTATTTTAAAGTTCAAATAAAAGAATAGGTGAAAATGCAATGAAAGAAAATAGTGTTCTACCTAAGTGCCAGTGCTATTTGCTCTTCTCTCCCATATCCAGTAGTTACAATCACAGAAGCAGCATATCCTGGCAAGCCGTCCAGATGGAAGTGCCTGGCAGCTCTACTCCTCCACTTGATGGGAATCCCAAAATAAATCTTCTTAGAAACACACAGATTAAAGGAGCCACACTCCCTCCGTGCTTCTCCCATTCCAGAACTCAGCATACCTGCGCTCCAGTACCTGAGCTTTCTTCATCTCCTAAAAATATTAATAGAGCAATTTAAGGCTCCAGATGGGCTTTGTTTATGTTTCACCTGCTTCTCAGGTCATCTTATTCCACCGTGTTTTCCTCTATTGCTCCAATTATTTCCCAAACCCCTCCACATTTCTTTGTAAGTCAAATTAAGTGGTGGGTAAACCTGGAAGACAGCTGGTGGGCTGTCCTCATTCTTAACTATGAACTAGAGAGCGTGTACAATCTAAAATTGTGATGAAAAAATAGCACCCAGGGATTACATTTCCTATCCCTATAGCATCTAGCTGTGGCCATGTAGCTAGTTTTCACCCATGGGCTGTGAGTTGCAATCCTGTTGTCATCTCCTGACATTCTGTTTTATCTTTGCCAGCTGGATACACATGACAAGGTCTTAGAGAATGGCTAAGCCATTATCTTCCATGAGACAGAAGGAACCTTGGTTCCTGGATGACCACATCCCAGTCAGTCAAGGAAAGCTGACTTGCTTTGACTATTAGATACGTGAGAAATAAAATTCTGTTATTTAAACTTGAGGTCTATTTGTTCAAGCAGTTGCTATTATTTGAACACCCTGCCTGAAAACATTTCACCAATAGTCTGACCATTTTAATAAACTACAGGACAGCAAACCTCGTGACATTCCCAACAGCCATCTTCATTAAAGTCTAGAAATTTCTTCAAACATAAAGCTTAATAAATTACCTTTATGTCATAGGAGAGCTCAATTCTGCTATATCTAGCAATTCTTGGCTTGTGTTTTGAAAAGCTCTGAAGCATGAGAAACAGATATTTTAACAACAAAAAATAACAATGAATATGTTGACGTTCCTAAAAATTATCAGGAAGTATGAAAAATTTAATGAAATTAATCTTGTTCAGGAGCTTACAATTTAAATGGGAAAGCAAGATGCTTGCCCAAGTAACTCTACTTAAAGACCAAATATCTGGGTGGTACCAGGAATAGGTGCCCTAAGACTTTTAAAGAGGGCGAAATGACTTTTTTTGGTGGGCAATACCATAAAGCTTCATGGAGGAAATGGGATTTGAGCTGTGCCTTACAAGTTGGGTGGAATTCGGTGGTAAAATCATGTACACAGATCAGTAGAAATTAAACTGGCAAATTAAGCTATTGTTAGATTTCAGATATGTAGAATGTCTTGAATGCCAGGCTTAAGAAGTTGGACATGATTTTAAAGGCAACAAGGAGCTGGTAGTTTTAGGTCTCCTTTAAGTCCTAGAATTTTAGAGCTAAAAAATGTGTTTGACCTATAGCAAAAGCCATGGTGGCTGTCTTTTCTGTCCAGTGATATACTGCAACCCGCCTTTATTTTCCTTTGCCTACTTCCATCATCCCCAAATTTCAGTTATTCAAATGCCACCTTGGCATTTTTCTTCCATACCTACATACCACTTGTATACTTTTATTTAATACTTTTTATATCTAAAATATAAAACTCCTAGTTGACTCCTAGGCAAAAAATATCTATGAAATTACAGGGTGGATATATAGACTGGATAAAATATTTTCTAATACATAGTCAAATAAATGCATGTCTATGACCTTTTTTTAATGCTCTGTTTGCCAACTACCTGTGTTCGGTCTTCATTAGAGGTTTACAGATCACACTTGACAGAACATAGTCCTACTCTGAACCATTTTACACATCTCTCCTGGGTTTTCAACTCCCTGGTCTCTCCACATCCACTCTGCCATCTTGTTTTGTTCCTTTTGTACACTCAGTAACTAATGAGTAAATAATGTTGCCACAGACAGTCCCAGAATCTTAGTGGTTCAACAAAACAAAAGTATATTTCTTCCTCATGGCACAGGTGGGACAGCCCTCCTCTATCTTGTAGCTTAATCATCTGGAATACAAGGCCTCCAGGGTGACCGTGGAGGGGAAAGAGTGAGGAAATCATATGGGATAATTGAAGGACCAGGCCTCAAAGTAGCCTATGTCACTTTTCCCACACCCCTTTGGCCATATGTCCCCAACCCAACCACAGGAGAGGCAGAGAAATGCAGCACATCTCACAGATAGTGGTAAGCACTAAGGATCTCTCCCACTGTAAACTGGGTACTATTGACTTAGAGATCCTCTGAGCCACTGATCCAAAAAACTGCCCCTGGTATTGGCCTTGGTGTCTCATAGTTAAAAGTTCAGATGCATCTGCTTAACTGGGAAGGTATTGTTTAATCAAAATGGCCACTAAGGAACTTAAGCTGCCAAGCCTAGCATTTATCCTCTCCATTTATCCCTCATTATTAGAAAAGATAAATAGAGTTTTACAGTATTCCTCTATTTTCACTGTATTTACCATTCCCCCTCTCAATCTCTAGATTAGAGTTTGAAAATAGAGACTGTACTAGTTTCCTATTGCTGCCATAACAAATTCATGCAAATTTGGTGACTTAAACAACACAAACTCATCACCTTATAGTTCTGTAGTGGAGAAGCCCAAAACAGGTTTTCCTGGGCTAAAATCAACGTGTCAACAGGGCTGTGCTCTTCTCTGGAGGCCGGAGGGGAGAATCTGTTTCCCTGCCCTTGCCAGCTTCCAGTGCTTCCTGCATTCCTTGGCTCACGGCCCCCTTCCATCTTCAAAGCCAGCAACGTTGCACTGCATCTTCACATCAACTCACTTTGTCTCTGATTCTTCTGTCTCTCTCATCCACTTGAAGGATCCTTGTGATTACATGGGGCCCACCTGTGTGATCCAGGGAGCTCTCCATCTCAAGGTCAGCTGGCTAGCAACTGAATTCCATCTATAACCTTAATTTTCCTTTGCCATGTAACATAACATATCCACAGATCCTGAGGATTAGGACATGGCCATCTTTGGGTGACCATTATTCTGCCTACCACAGAGGGCCACAGGCCAAATTCAGTCCATGGATGTGTTTTGTTTGATCCACCTAGTATTTTCTCTTTTTTTTAAGATTTCAAAAAAAAAAAAAAACTATAAATTAAATGTTTTCAAATTGAAAGATTTTGTATATTTTAAAAACACCTATGTCTAGCTTTTCCTGAAACCTCAGGAGGTCTAGGAACAAGGGCCTGAATTCCCTTATTGAAACAATTGACTGGTGCTAAGCAGTGCTGCCCTTTTAAATGGGGCACGGAGCCCTCCAGGTGGGTGGCATGATCTCTGCCACTTCCTATCACCTATACTCCTGGCACACTTCAAGTTATGTGACTTGCCTTGTCCCTTTAAGTTTGCAAACTTGTACCAGGCATACTAACGTCTGGATCCCAAACTACCATTTTACTATCTGTACTGGACTTGAGATGCCTTCATTCTTTGTTGGGTGCACACCCTCCTGATGGGAATTCTACTATCTTACTGTCTGTACAGAGATGTCATGATAGCCCTTTCTTCTGATTCTAGAAGGCAAATGGGCCTATGACTTGGGAGTAGGAGGGCTGACAGATGTGTGGCTAGGTAATCAGCAGCATTCACAAATCCCTCCCAGGCCTCTGTGTCATAAATCTCCTCAAGCGGCAGGGACATTTGTGCATCCTATCTCAAGGGACAAAGTTTTAATGTGCTGCCTCTCCATCAGCACCCACCCCCTCTTTTTTTCCTTTCTTCAGCCCTTGCTATGAGATCTTCTTTCATGAATTTCTTTACTCTGACAGCAGGCCTGATTCTGGCTCCCATCCAAGCTGCACACTAGCTTTCATTGTCCTCCTGGGCTTAAGTGAAGGGCATGTCACTGTTTCACTTACAGATGCTCAAAGATTCGATGCTGGCATTAATAATGCTGCAGGCCTGGTCATTCTATCTTCATCAGTGGGCATGCACCCAACACTACATGGCGGATGATGAGCAGCCTCCGCTGCCAGGGAGAAGAGCTCTTCATTACCCAGGTCGGGCTGAGGGGCCTCCTCACCAAACACCTGAAATTCACATTAGCCAGGTGAAATCTCTCCTGTCACGATGCCTTAAGCACTGACAGTGGGTGAAAGAAGGAGACCTTCAGTATCTAAATGATGCTGAGACTCTTACAAAGGGTGTGGGAGTGAGAAACCAGGGTGGGAGCTCTGTCACGGAGTCCACCATTTCCCTGGCTTCTGCCCTCTGTGTGCCACCTCTGTGGTTTTTGCCATTCCTGCATCATGCCTATAATTCTATTCATTTAATATATTTTCCTAAATCAACTATATAGTGAATCACCTTTCTTTAGCCTCATCCTAGGCTATAATAACCATAAAATTAAAATTTAGTTGTGTTGGTTATACTTTTTTCTAATACATATTAAAATTAGGATATTTATTTGATTAATTAAAATTAGGATATTTAGTAGTAAAATAAGCAATGTTGATCCACATATCATCTACATTTTGTATATTGATATGGTTTGGCTGTGTCCCCACCCATATCTCATCTTAAATTGTAGCTCCCATAATTCCCATGTGTTATGGGAGGGGTGAGGTGAGAGATAATTGCATCATGGGGACAATTCCCCCCATACTGTTCTCATGGTAGTGAATAAGTCTCACGAGATCTGATGGTTTTAGAAGGGGTTTCCCCTTCCACTTGGCTCTCACTGGCTCTCGTCTGCCGCCATGTAAGCCATGCCTTTTGCCTTCCACCATGATTGTGAGGCCTCTCCAGCCATGTGGAACTGTGAGTCCATTAAACCTCTTTTTCTTTGTAAATTATCCAGTCTCAGGTATGTATTTATCAGCAGTGTGAGAACAGACTAATACATATATGATTCACTGGATGCATACAATACCATATTTGGAAAACACAGCTCTAATATATCCTTCCACCTCAGAACAGAATCACACTAAACTAAATGATACAGATTCCTCCTGTGCCATCCTTAAGGCTTTCTGGGTAGAGTTTCAAAAATTCTGAGTGTGCTGATGGCTGTAGGTACCGGAATGATTAAGAGGTTCTTTCCCACATCTCACCAAAATCTCTCATCTTATTCATTGTTTTTCCTCAATATTTTGGCCTATACTTGATAGCGGTAGAAGTAGGAACTTTAGACCTCCCAGTAGCCCAACTCCTCTAATGCCACACTCCTGGCTGGTGCAGCAGAAAGCAGCTTGGAGCTAAAGGCTGCAAGTCAGAGATGGGCAATGAAGAAAAGAAGCAAATCAAGAAGAGAACGGGAGCAGGAGCTGGCCTGTTTCCACTCAAGCTTTCCCCTGAGCCACCTGCTGCAGGGTCTGACCCACATGACTTTTCCTCTGCTGGAGCCTGAGGAAAAGCATGTACCATGGAGCAGGAGGTCAAATTTGCAGGGATTCTAGGCCCCATGAGGCCCCTATGAAGCTCGTGGCACTTGTGCTTCACCAGCCTTCATTGTCCTTTTCAAATATGGCTTGCAAGTTCCTCAAAGCAGGTTGAGGAGAGGACAGACACGCGGAATCTACCAACACTTGCATCAGAGTATAAAAAGCTCCTCAGGGGCTCACGCCTGTAATCCCAGCACTTTAGGAGGCCGAGGTGAACGGATCACCTGAGGTCAGGAGTTTGACACCAGCCTGGCCAACATGGCGAAACCCTGTCTCGACTAAAAATACAAAAATTAGCTCTGTGTGGTGGCACACACTGTAATCCCAGCTACCTGGGAGGCTGAGGCAGGAGAATCGCTTGATCCCAGGAGGTGGAGGTTACGGTGAGCCAAGATCACCCCACTGCACTCTAGCCTGGGCAACAGAGCAGGACTCCATCAAAAAAAAAAAGCTCCTCAGGAGTGGTGGAGGCTGGGGGGCTGCTGGGAGGACTTCGAAGAGAGGGAGGCCCTGGGCCTTCAGGAGGGATGACTGGATGCGTGAGGGAAGCAGGGAGGGTGGCACGGGAGCATCTGTGGCTGAAGCTCTAGAGGAGACTGGACGCCTTAGGATGAGAGTGTGAAGGAATGCATGAGCCTTCAGAGTTTAATGCAGGAATTTAATGTCCTTGGGCCTGACTCCTGCAGGGCTCTAATGTTACCATAGAATAAAAGAAACCACAAAGTAGAGCCTCTCCCTTTTCCTTGGAAAACTAACCTCCTCCCACTCCACCCACATATCAAATCACTGTGTCTAAGCACATCTCTGAAACTGAACAAACTGGCTTCCAGAGTAGCTGTGTTGAGGACCAGCTGTGCATCCTTAGACAGCACTTCACAACCCTTGAACTTGGGGCCCAAACATGCCAAAGGAGGAGTTAGGCCTCCACCAGCCCTTGCAGTTCAGACATGCAGATTCCAGGACTCTGGGACATCTCCATGCCTGCAGAGCCTAATGCATATCAGCCTTCTCATGAGAGCTGTTTATTACTTCCACAAATGAGCTGTATGCCAATATTTGTAGTTTAGCAACTCACTCCCAAGCACACTTAGGAAAGGAAGAAGATTCAGGAATGGGCGAAGCTAAAGCAGAGGTGACTATGCATCATGCCACCAGAGGTAAGGGCCCATATCCCCCCACTGTCTGCTCTCCAAGAGCTGAAAACTGCTCCTCTGCAGTGAAGGACCTGAGCAGTATTGGATGAGTCGCCGTGTACTGAGGCAGGGAGAGAAAGAAAGCAAGATCCATAGTGGCATCTGGGTTAGGGAGGGGAGACCTGGGGACCTGGGCGGGGGACTGTAGGAAAGTCACTTGGGATTCTGGGAAAGCTCGTGGAACCGGACACCAGATAGTGTGGGGTTTACAATTCCTTCCCGGAAGGAGATCGTCACCATTCCAGGTGCTCTGTCTCAAAAAGTCCGATTTAATGACCATAAATGAGGCTGTTCTAAACAGCCCATCTGTCGCCCACCTTTTGCAAATATTTAATTATGTTCACATTCTATTCACAAGGGAAATGGTGACACAAAGCTGTTTGGCCACGATGAATCTGTCCCACTGAATGATTAATGAATCCTAAATGCCAGGCACATAAAGTTGGTGGGACAGGCTGTGGGGATGCCTGATTGACTCACCCTCTCAGAGGGGCTGCTTGGCTCTGGTGAGGAACTACAGCTTTCTCTTCCTCTCTATCCTTCAGCACATCAGCTCCAAATATGGGCCATGGGGCAGCATCTCCAGACTGGGAGGTGTTCCTGTTGAGAGAAGATCAGATAGAGAGACCAGACAGAGATCAGATGGAGAGACAAAGACGTGTAGCGCCCTTGTCTCATGCTTTCTACTGCCCTTCCCTGCTTCGTTTCCATCAGATTCTTCTGAACTCTCTTCTGCTTTCCTCACACTCCTTCCTGCTTCACCCAGAGAAAAAGCAAGGACAGTACCTGGCGGGAACCCACAGGCAGTCTGACTCCTGATTTATGCCCCTGCTTATCTCAGTCACATCAGAAGCATTAAAACATTTAGCTGACTGTAGAGATCTATATTAATATAAGGAACCAATTTGCCTTTTAGACTCACATTCAGGGCATACAGCACAAATTCAGGGGTTTTCATCTGGCAAGTGCTTTTCAATAACAAGAAATAAACATTTCTTTCTTTTTTTTTTTTTGTTCCCTTTATAAATTTTCCCTCCTCATGGGCTATTATCAAATAATAGCATTATATTGACATATGGAAGACCCTTGAATTTTCTCATTTAACAAAGTGAGAAAATAGTTCCATCTAAGATCTGTAAAAGTCGATCTCCAGTTCTACTTCAGTTTTATTGATACTGTGCTTTTGCCACGGTATTCCCAGCAGACCAGGAGATTCCCTCTGGTGTCTGGCTTGGTGGGTTCCACCCCACAGAGCCCACCAAGCTAAGATCCACTGGCTTGAAATTCTCACTGCTAGCACAGCAATCTGAGGTTGACCTGGGATGCTCCATCTTGGTTGGGGGAGGGGCGTCCACCATTGCTGAGGCTTGAGTAGGTGGTTTTACCCTCACAGTGTAAACAAAGCCACAGGGAACTTCAAACTGGGTGGAGCCCACCGCAGATCAGCAAGGCAGACTTTCTCTCTAAATTCCTCCTCTCTGGGCAGGGCATCTCTGAAAAAAAGGCAGCAGCTGCAGTAAGGGACTTATAGATAAAACTCTCCTCTCCCTAGGACAGAGCACCTGGGGGAAGGGGCAGCTGTGGGCACAGCTTCAGCAGACTTAAACAACCCCGCCTGACAGCTCTGAAGAGAGCAGCGGACCTTCCAGCACAGCATTTGAGCTCTGATAAGGGACAGGCAGCCTCCTCAAGTAGGTCCCTGACTCCCGTATATCCTGACTGGGAGACATCTCCCAATAGGGGCCAACAGACACCTCATACAGGAGAGCTCTCGCTGGCATCTGGCAGGTACCCCTCTGGGACAAAGCTTCCAGAGGAAGGAAAAGTCAGCAATCTTTGCTGTTCTGCAGTCACCACTGGTGATACCCAGGCAAACAGGGTCTGGAGTGGATCTCCAGCAAACTCCAGCAGACCTGTGGCAGAGGGGCCTGACTGTTACAAGAAAAACTAATAAATAGAAAGGAATAATATCAACATCATCAAAAAGAACACCCACTCAGAGACACCATCTGAAGGTCACCAACATCAAAGACCAAGGCAGATAAATCCACGAAGATAGGGAGAAACCAGCGCAAAAAGGCTGAAAATTCCAAAAACTAGAATGCCTCTCCTCCTCCAAAGGATCACAACTCCTTGCCAGCAAGGGAACAAAACTGGATGGAGAATGAGTTTGACAAATTGACAAAAGTCAGCTTCACAGGGTGGGTAATAACGAACTCCTCCCAGCTAAAGGAGCATGTTCTGACCCAATGCAAGGAAGCTGAGAACCTGAAAAAATGTTAGAGGAATTGCTAACCACAATAACCAGGTTAGAGAAGAACATAAATGAACTGATAGAGCTGAAAAACACAGCACAAGAACTTCGTGAAGCATACACAAGTATCAGTAGCCAAATCAATCAAGCAGAAGAAAGGGTATCAGAGATTGAAGATCAATTCAATAAAATAAAGTGAGAAGACAAGATTAGAGAACAAAGAGTGAAAAGAAATGAACAAAGCCTCCAGGAAATATGGGTCTATGTGAAAAGACCAAATCTACGTTTGATTGGTACACCTGAAAGTGATGGGGAGAATGGAACCAAGCTGGAAAATACTGTTCACTATATTATCCAGGAGAACTTCCCCAACCTAGCAAGGCAGGCCAACATTCAAATTCAGGTAATACAGGGAACACCACAAACATATTCCTCAAGAAGAACAATCCCAAGACACGTAATTGTCAGATTCATCAAGGTTGAAATGAAGGAAAAAATGTTAAGGGCAGCCAGAAAGGTCGGGTTACCCACAAAGGGAAGCCCATCAGACGAACAGTGTACCTCTCAGCAGAAACCTTAGAAGCCAAAAGAGAGTGGGGGCCAATATTCAACATTCTTAAGGAAAAGAATTTTCAACCCAGAATTTCATATCCAGCCAAACTAAACTTCATAAACAAAGGAGAAATAAAATCCTTTACAGACAAGGAAATGCTGAGAGATTTTGTCACCACCAGGCCAGACTTACAAGAGCTCCTGAAGGAAGCACTAAACAGGGAAAGGAACAACTGGTACCAGCCACTGCAAAAACATACCAAATTGTAAAGACCCTTGATACTATAAGAAACTGCATCAAATAATGGGCAAAATAACCAGCTAGTATCATAATGACAGGATCAGATTCACACATAACAATATCAACCTTAAATGTAAGTGGGCTAAATACCCCAGTTAAAGGACACAGACTGGCAAATTGGATAAAGAGTCAAGACCCATGGGTGTGCTGTGTTCAGGAGATCCATCTCACGTGCAAAGACACACATAGGCTCAAAATAAAAGGATGAAGGAAGATTTACCAAGCAAATGGAAAGAGAGAAAAAAAAAAAAGCAGGGGCTGCAATCCTAGTCTTTGATAAAACAGACTTTAAACCAACAAAGATCAAAAGAGACAAAGAAGGCCATTACATAATGCTAAAGGGATCAATGCAACAAGAAGAGCTAAGTATCTAAGTATCTTAAATATATATACACCCAATACAGGAGCACCCAGATTCATAAAGCAAGTTCTTAGAGACCTACAAAGAGACTTAGACCCCCACACAATAATAGTGGGAGAATTTAACACCCCACTGTCAATATTAGATAGATCAACAAGACAGATAATTAACAAGGATATCTAGGACTTGAACTCAGCTCTTGACTAAGTGGACCTAACAGACATCCACAGAACTCTTCACCCCAAATCAACAGAATATACATTCTTCTCAGCACTACATCGCACTTATTCTGAAATTGACCCCATAATTGGAAGTAAAACACTCCTCAGTAAATGCAAAAGAATGGAAATCACAACAGTCTCCCAGATCACAGTGCAATCAAATTAGAATTCAGGATTAAGAAACTCACTCAAAACCTCACAACTACATGAAAACTGAACAACCTTCTCCTGAATGACTACTGGGTAAATAACAAAATTAAGGCAGAAATAAAGATGTTCTTTGGAAACAATGAGAAACAAAGACACAGTGTACCAGAATCTCTGGGACACATTTTAAGCAGTGTGTAAAGGGAAATTTATAGCACTAAATGCCCACAAGAGAAAGCAGGAAAGATCGAAAATCAACACCCTAACATCACAATTAAAAGAACTAGAGAAGCAAGAGCAAACAAATTCAAAAACTAGTAGAAGACAAGAAATAACTGCAATCAGAGCAGAACTGAAGGAGACAGGGACACGAAAAACCCTCCAAAAACTCAATGATTCCAGGAGTTGTTTTCTTGAAAAGATCAACAAAAGAGACCACTAGCAAGACTAATAAAGAAGAAAAGAGAGAAGAATCAAACAGATGCAATAAAAAATGATAAAGGGGATATCACCACCAATCCTACAGAAATACAAACTACCATCAAAGAATACTATAAACACCTCTATGCAAATAAACTAGAAAATCTAGAAGAAATGGATATACTCCTGGACACATATGTCCTCCCAAGACTAAATTAGGAAGAAATCAAATCCCTGAATAGACCAATAACAAGATCTGAAATTGAGGCAGTAATTAATAGCCTACCAACCAAAAAAAAAAGGCCAGGACCAGATGAATTTACAGCTGAATTCTACCAGAGGTACAAAGAGGAGCTGGTCCCATTCCTTCTGAAATTATTCCAAACAATGGAAAAAGAGGGAATCCTCCCTAACTCATTTTATGAGGCCAGCAACATCCTAATACCAAAACTTGGTAGATACACAACAATAAAAGAAAATTTCAGGCCAATATCCCTGATGAACACTGATGCGAAAATCTTCAATAAAATACTGGCAAACCAAATCCGGCAGCACATCAAAAAGCTTATCCACCATGATCAAGTGGGCTTCATCCCTGAGATGCAAGGTTGGTTCAACATACGCAAATCGATAAATGTAACCCATCACATAAACAAAACCAATGACAAAAACCACGATTATCTCAATAGATGCAGAAAAGGTCTTCAACAAATTCAACAGCCCTTCATGCTAAAACCTCTCAATAAACTAGGTGTTGATGGAACGTATCTCAAAATAATAAGAGCTATTTATGACAAACCCACAACCAATATCATACTGAATAGGCAAAAACTGGAAGTGTTCCCTTTGAAAACTGGCACAAGACAAGGATGCCCTCTTTCACCATTCCTATTCCACATAGTATTGGAAGTTCAGGCCAGGGCAATCAGGCAAGAGAAAGAAGTAAAGGGTATTCAATTAGGAAAAGAGGAAGTCAAATTGTCTCTGTTTGCAGATGA
>NW_016814973.1:0-113014 GCF_001698545.2 Rhinopithecus bieti | reverse complement strand
AAGAATTCCTATACACCAATAACAGACAGCCAGCCAAATCATGAGTGAACTCCTATTCACAATTGCTACAAAGAGAATAAAATACCTAGGAATACAACAATGTGAAGGACCTCTTTAAAGAGAACTACAAACCACTGCTCAAGGAAATAAGAGAAGACACAAACAAATGGAAAAACATTCCATGCTCATGGATAGGAAGAATTAATATCATGAAAATGGCCATACTGCCCAAAGTAATTTATAGATTCAATGCTATCCCTATCCAGCAACCATTGACCTTCTTCAAAGAATTGGAAAAAAAATTACTTTAAATTTCATGTGGAACCAAAAAAGAGCCTGTATAGGCAAGACAATCCTAAGCAAAAAGAACAAAGCTAGAGGCATCACACTACCTAACTTCAAACTATATGACAAGGCTACAGTAACAAAAATAGCATGGTACTGGTACCGAAACATATATATAGACCAATGGAACTGAACAGAGGCCTCAGAAATAACACCACACATCTACAACCATCTGATCTTTGACAAACCTGACAAAAACAAGAAATGGGGAAAGGATTCCCTTCTTTAATAAATGGTGTTGGGAAAATTGGCTAGCCATATGCAGAAAGCTAAAACTGGATCCCTTCCTTACACCTTACACAAAAATCAACTCAAGATGGATTAAAGACTTAAATATTAGACCTAAAACCATAAAAATCCTAGAAGAAAACATAGACAATACCATTCAGGAAATAGACATGGGCAAAGACTTCATGACTAAAACACCAAAAGCAACGGCAACAAAAGCCAAAATTGACAAATGGGATCTAATTAAACTAAAGAGCTTCTGCACAGCAAAAAAAACTATTGACAGAATGAACAGGCAACCTGCAGAATGGGAGAAAATTTTTGCAATCTATCCATCTGGCAAATGGCTAATATCCAGATTCTATAAAGAACTTAAACAGATTTACAAGAAAAACAACCCCACCAAAAAGTGGATGAAGGATATGAACAGACACTTCTCAAAAGAAGACATTTATGCAGCCAACAGACACATGAAAAAATGCTCATCATCACTGGTCATCAGAGAAATGCAAATCAAAACCACAATGAGATAACATCTCACACCAGTTAGAATGGCAATCATTAAAAAGTCAGGAAACACCAGGTGTTGGAGAGGATGTGGAGAAATAGGGATGCTTTTACACTGTTGGTGGGAGTGCAAATAAGTTCAACCATTGTGGAAGACAGTATGGCGATTCCTCAAGCATCTAGAACTAGAAATAACATTTGACTCAGCAATCCCATTACCGGGTATATACCCAAAGGATTATAGATCATTCTACTACAAAGACACATGCACACGTAGTTTATTGTGACACTGTTCACCATAACAAAGACTTGGAACCAACCCAAATGCCCATCAATGATAGACTGGATAAAGAAAATGTGGCACATATACACCATGGAATACTATGTAGCCATAAAAGGATGAGTTCATGTCCTTTGCAGGGACATGGATGAAGCTGGAAACCATCATTCTCAGCAAACTAACACAGGAAAAGAAAACCAAACACCGCATGTTCTCACTTATAAGTGGGAGTTGAACAATGAGAACACATGAACACAGGGAGGGAAATCACACACCAGGGCCTGTCAGGGGTTGGGGGCTAGGAAAGAGATAGCGTTAGGAGAAATACCTAATGTAAATGACAGGTTGATGGGTGCAGCAAACCACCATGGCACATGTATAGCTATGAAACAAACTGCACGTTCTGCACATGTACCCCAGAACTTAAAGTATAATAATAATAATGGTAATAAAATATAAATTCCTCCTGTAATCCCAGCACTTTGGGAGGCTGAGGCAGATGGATCACGGGGTCAGGAGTTTGAGACCAGCAATAGCCTGACCAATCATGAAACCCAGTCTCCACTAAAAGTACAAAAGTTAGCCGGATGTGGTGGCACAATCCTGTAATCACAGCTACTCGGGGTGCTGAGGCAGGACAATCACTTGAACCTGGGAGGCAGAGGTTGCAGTGAGCCAAGGTCATGCCACTGCATTCCAGCCTGGGAAACAGAGCAAGACTCTATTGCCAAAAAAAAAAAAAAAAAAAAAAAAAAGAATTCCTAGGATTGGGATTGTTAGGTCAAAGGCCATACTATTAATAATTTAACATTTTATAGATAAATATACATAAATCATAATTATAAATACACAAATCAAGTATATAAATCATAAATACAGGTATTACTGATAACTTGCAAAACCGAAGTCTAGAATTTAAGTGAGAGTAATCCTCCCTTTGGGTGGTGTTATGTATTCATTTCTCACACCTTTTCTCTCACCTTAGGCATTTAATTTACAAGATGTTTGTGTTTTAGATATTCTCTGTTTTGAGGGCTTGAATATAATTTTCTGGAATAATTGGAATATTTGAGGTAGGAAAGGTTGCAGAAATGATAAAAAGATAATAGAGCATGGAGACATCAGCCTCTACCCAGCTATTCCTAGTTATTTTCTTCCCCACTCAATCTGTGCCTGGCTTATTGGAGGCAAAAAATTTTTGATGAATGAATAAATGCATAAAAAATGAAAAACATAGCTCTGGGGACTTGCTCAAGGATCCAAGGCCAATGTTTCAGAATTTGCCATTCTCACTTCCTTTTAGCTATACCCTGATAAATCAGTACCCCTTAAATCTATTAGACTCAGTTTTGCTGCTTTATGTATGGAGCTGATCTATAGGCTTTTGACTTTCATTTAAAAAATCAGGTATATGTTGACAATCTCAGTGGACAAGAATGATAGGTTTATATCCATATGCTGATATATTTTGGAGTAAGATCAAGATCACTGAGTTCCTAAATACTGCATAATCTAGCAGAAAGGAGTTTAGAATTTGGAGAGGCACTGAAAATGAATTCTAATTCAATCCACTACCCAACACTGAACACACAAAGCAAGTAAACTCTGGCTGTGCAAACTACCCAATCCTTCTTCTCTTGGACTGAAGCAGGTTGGGCCCCCATACCTAAAAGTTGTTAGACATAGGAATACTAAATATGGGCATGATTAATAGCTGTGTGACTTTAAATTTACTGAACTCCAGGTTTCCGTTTCCTCGTCTGTGAAATGGAGGTAAAAATACCTTTGTCATGGTGAAGCCAATGTAGGCACCATGCTCAGATCTGCAAAACAAATGTATCTAGTATTTGTTTTTTCTGTGTCTGAACTGATCCTTTTCATACCCTTCACTGCCAACTGGATAGTAGGGGAAGAAAACAAATTTAATCTAATCCAGTGAGAATAAGCCCACTCCAACATTTATAGCAGTTTCTTTAGTTAATTCAGTCTCTCTCAGATTAACACCAAATCTTTCACCATTTCTCTTCCTCCTGTTTCTCCTTCTCATGGTAACAGCTGGCCTTTGGGGAGCTTTCTGGGGAAATATGATCCACCCGGGCTTACCCTTGTGCTATCTACTGACTCGTCTGATCCCCCTTCTTCACCTGGGTGCAGGGTGGCCACTGCTATTGAATGGTGGTGTCTGTCTCTCATGTCCATTCCCTTGGCTAAATCAGAGCCTGGTGAACCTTCTCTGCGGACTTGGCCTCAGTCGGGCCCTTGCTGGAACTGTGAATTCCTGGAATCTGCTGTGGCTCCTCCTATTCAATCCCCAGATTAAGTAGCCAGCCTCTCAGCCCTTAGCTGCAGTTTCACTTCACCTCAATCACTGTGAACTTACCTCCGCATGCCCACCTACTCCACAATCTCTTCAGCCTAACACGAAGGAGACTCTATCTGTTAGGATCACATTCAGCTCTACCTAACAAGAAAATAAAATAGTGATGGGTTAAAGCATGAGGCTTAAGTCTCTTACTTTAAAAAATCTAGAGGATGATAATCTAGGGTTTGTGTGGTGGTTCCATGAAGCCATCATGGAGCCAGGCTTTCTCTTTGTTTGCTTTGTTACACATGTTTCTGTCCTCAAGGTCAACTCTGGGACAAGATGGCAGCTGTCGCTCCAGCCATTATGTCCGGTTTTCTGGGCATAATGCAACAAAAACTTATAGGACATAATAGAAATAAGGATGGGAAGCATCTCCCTACCAGGCTGGCTTCCTTTAAAAGGCCTTCCCAGAAATTCCACTCAAATTTTGCTTACATTCCATTGTCCATAACTTAGTTCTATGGCCACTCCAGCTGCAATGGTGACTGGGAAATGTAGTCTGTTAACTGAGTCAGTAATTACCCCCAAATTGGGATTCTGTTACTTAGGAAGACAAAGGCATGAACAGTAGGGAGCTATTCAGTCATCACTGCTGACCTGTTTCATGCCATTCAGGGTCCAGTCATTCTCTCCGCCTTACAGCCTGGCTGCTCAGGTTGTCATTCATTCAGCAAGGCAGTTTTCACCCTGAGTCCCAAACAGGATGTCTCGCCAGGTTCTCCTCTGATTGCAAGTTTTACCTCAACTAACAGTGTTCCTTCGTCCCACCACAAACACACATTCACACATCCCCCTGGACTCCAGCCAGAGGAAGCACAGTCAGAGGCCTCATGTTTCTATCACTTTTTTCTCCCATATGATCCCCTTCTTCTTCTCACAGCCCCCGGGGATGGAGAGAAAAGAATTTCCTCTTCCTCTTTCTTTCTGTCCTTGACTTTCCTATGTCACATGAAACAATCCTGCCCCTTTCCCAGGGACAAAATAAGGGAGAAAATGGCTACCAGGGACTATAGAGGAGAAAAATTCCAATGCACTGGCTTAATATTTGGAAAATATTGTCCCTGTCACATCTGTATTCTTCTTTATTTATCAAGTGCATGGTAAGCACTACTATAGGTTTTTTAAATGAGTAATAGGGTTATTGTGAGGGTGGTGGAGGTCAAAATGAAATAAAATATGGAAAGCTCTCGCCACAATGTGTGGCTTATTGTACATGCTGAATAAATGTTAGCCATTATTGTTATTAGGATGATTTAAATAATATTACAGCCTGCCCCAGTCTTCCTTTGTTCTTTTATTAATCCCAAATAAACATGCTGGCATGTAAATACAGATTCCATTTCACAAAGAGGCGTCATTATCCTCTATCACAGCATTTTTTGTTTTGCTTTATTTTAAACTCCAGTTTCTGAAAACACGAGGAATTTTTGGTAAGGAAAGGAAGGAACTGCTTGGAGACCTAACTTCTAATTAGCTTTGGTACTGGATGCCATGTAACTGTGGGTGAGTCACTGTTCTTTAGGGAAGGGGGCTAATTGGAAGAGGAAAGATTGATGACAGTCAGTGTGAATGGCGACGTGGAATTATCGCCGGAGGCTGGGTCAGCTGAAGTCAGGCCTTTCCAAATTGTACCTCATCCTACAACTCTAAATTACTTCTTACCCCTGGTGACCCCCCACACTTTATGTTGCTTGTGTAACAGGAGCTCAAGAGAGCATATACGTTAAATAAGGCAAGATGAGGATTGATCTATTGACAGTCAATCAGGAGGTCGGCTCAGCAAGTCCGATAGGGAGTTGCCAGAGGCTCTGGACTGGAATTGCACTTAAATAGATTTGAAAAGGTGTTAGGAGGAGAACAAGGATGTACATTCAGTTTACTCAGGTACATTTTGGCCTCAGAGTCTACCAGGTGCACAGGATTTCCTAGGGTTGGGTGGAAAATCCCCAGAAATTTGGGGCCATAAGCAAATAGATTATTTCAATGTAGAAAAAATATGAATGAATGAATTTGTAAAGAATTAAAGTTCAGTTACTTTCAAATACAGCACATGGAAATCCAACAAAGATGTAACCAAATACTTTAAATAGCTTTAGAGACTGTCATCGATAGGGCCCATCCCTGGGCAGGGAATTCGCAGATCCAACAACCAGGGGAATTTCCAGGTTGAGGCAGATAAGCAGGGAAGTTGAGGCAGGAAAAGATGGTCAGGGTTTGGGAGGACAGGAGAGTGGCATTATGGGGTTCAGCAGCAGCCTGGGAACAGGTTCTCTGAACAGTCTTGAGACCATTGGTCCCCATTTTCTCTAGTCTCCCACTCCAAGAAGGTGATTTAGGTGTAGTCAGCCAAACCTGGAAGGACTAGTGTTCAATTTCACATATTCTAGGGAGGGAAGTGTACCTGGTGGGATTCTTATAGTAATACCTGAAATTGATTTACTACTGGGGAAAAGAAAAGGAAGGCATTAACATGGATGGAACTGGAATCAACACTAGGGATGGGTCAGAGAATGGATTTGGAAAATGTCAGACAAAGGCCTTGTTCTTGGTTGCGGCTAATGTATACTTATTAATAGTTGACATAAAATGAACACTTTACATATATCATCTCATTTAATGCACATTGCAAAGATATGAAGCAGATGATATTAATATCTCCATTTAACATATTAGGAAATTGATGCCCAGAGCAGTTAAGAAACTTACTTAAAATCTAGATTTTATAAATGATAAAGTTAAGATTTGAGCCCAGAGAGTCTGACTTCAGGGACCCATACTGTTATAGGACTGCATCAAAATATGAATATTTGTTGTACCCAAAACCTCAATAGTAAAATTCATAAGCCAGGGAACTGATCCTTTTGGCATTAACTGAAAAGTATCATATTTGCATAAATTTTCATAAGGTAATTTTCAGTTAAAGAATTTTCAGTTCCACTGAAAGCTGTTCTTTATTAAGTGAATTTGGTTTTTTTCTGTTTTAAATGATTACCTCTAGTTTGTGTCTTTAGTTCATATCTACCTTTTCATTTTTAAAATTCAGTTTCCAGAAAAGAAATTCAGAGCAACCAAACAGTGATGAGTTTCCTTGAAATTTCATTTTGAGCTCCAGCTGCATTTTGAGGTTTCTCTGACAGCCTGGATGGGTGAGCCCTGCAGTGCCTAGCACAGAGCCTGCTGCTGCTTCACTAACTGTGGACTCCACGATTCAATCAAATCTGAGTGAATTTCAGACTCACATTTTCACTCATTGACTCTGAGAATTACATTCTAGTAGCTGTCATTTTCTCTAAGAATTTTTAGCTTTATTGCCAGAAATAAAAATAGCCTAAGCCATTTTGTGTTCATATTTCACAACTCATTTTGAGAATTAATATTTTATAAGAAAATTATTTTGATTCAAAATGCGACTTTTAAAAGGTTTATGGTCTTCTTAAGTGTAACTTTTATTATGCCTTGGGGCGGGCAGCTTTTCTAGAGAAATATACTGTAGTTATTGATGTATTGTACCCCTTGTGAATTTCCCTTCATGTTCTGAGGCTGGAACATGAGAAACTATTTCTGTCCCTTTTTTCCACCTCCACCCCTCCTTTTCCTGCCTGAGATTTTCTTTCAGTACAAAATAAATAAAATAACTACCATTATCAGTGGAATTTAAAAAAATAACTTGTTGTGTTCTAATCAAGCTAAAGCTCAATTAAAAGAATGAGCACCAGCAGAGCATGGTGGTTCACACCTGTAATCCCAGGACTTTGGGAGGCACCAAGGCAAGTGGATCACTTGAAGCCAGGAATTCAAGACCAGCCTGGCCCCATCTCTACCAAAAATACAAAAATAAGCTGGGCGTAGTGGTGCTCACCTGTAGTCCCAACTGCTCAGGGGGCTGAGGCAGGAGAATTGCTTTAACAGGGGAGGCAGAGGTTGCAGTGAGCCAAGGTCACAGCACTGCACTTTGGCCTGGGTGACAGAGTGAGACTACATCAAAAAAGGAGAAAGAAAGAAAGAAAGAAAGAAAGAAAGAAAGAAAGAAAGAAAGAAAGAAAGAAAGAAAGAGAGAGAGAGAGAGAGAGAGAGAGAGAGAGAGAGAAAGGAAGGAAGGAAGAAAGAAAGAAGAAAGGGAAAGGAAAGAAGGGAGGAAGGAAGGAAGGAAGGAAGGAAGGAAGAAAGGAAGGAAGGAAGGAAGAAAGGAAGGAAGGAAGGAAGGAAGAGAGCACCTCCTCATCAAGGCCTGGGAAACTAGATGTGAAACACCATACTGTCAGTTCTACCCCAGCCCTGGTCTATGTTGAAATGGTTGAGCTCCTTTTTCACCTTCCACATGATGGAAAGACAGAGACATTGACCTGTAGCAGTAGTATCAATAGCTGCCTAGTGCTCTTTCGGAAGATCTTGAAGACTAACATCCCTAAACTGAAACTAGAGATGCTCAAGTCTCATATCAGTTCGTTACTGATGTACAGCAAACCATCCAATACACAGTGGCTTAAATAAAAAATGACTGATTATTTCTCGTGGTCTCTGGATCCAGAACGGGGCTGGAGTGATCTCAGCTGGGCTCTCTCATTCTTCTGTGGGCAGCCAGTGGGCTGCTCATGGTTGTCTTGTCTAGAAGACAAGGTCTCGGATGGGACAACTCTGCTCTCCATTTATCTCTCTTACCCTTGTTTCAGGTGAGCCCGGCATGTTTTTGTGGTGATGGCTGAGGTCCAAGAGAGAAAGAGAAAATGCACATGTGCTTTTCAAGCTTCTGTTCATATCAGGTTTATTATCCAAGCCTGGAATCAAAGTGGGAGGGAACCAAGAGTTGCAGGGTGGGGTCTGACACTGGGAGACCAATATGAGGGCCATTGGTGAGATCAATCTACCAAAGTCCACAAGTTAAAGCTGGGCAAAAAGGGATATTTCAAAAGCAAAATACAGTTGATCCACATCATTGATGGATTCCAAATTTGCCAGTTTTCCCACTTACTAAAATCTGCTTGTGACCTCAGAATCAAGATTGGGGGCTTTCACAGTCATTCATGGGCATGTGCAGAACAGTGAAAAATTTGAGCTACCCAATGCACAGGTCCCAAGCTGAGGTCCACAAGGCCTTCCTGTCTCAACTCTCATAATGTTGTAAACCAAAAAAGCATCTGAGATAGGTCTCAATCAATGTAGAGGTTGATTTTGCCAAGGTTGAGGATGCACCCCAGGAAAAAGAGACACAAGTCACAGTAGGATCTGTGGCCCCTACTTTTTCCAAAGAGGGTTTTGAAGGTTTCAATATTTAAAGGGGCGGGGGGGAATGGGCAGGAGGGGAAAGAGAAAAGAAAAAAAAGAGAAAGGGTATTTAGTGAGGTGAGTGGTCACATTCTCGTGAATGTGCATTTTACATAAGATAAGATAAACATAGGGTAGTGGAAGAAGTCAAATATGCATTTGTCTCCTGGGTAGGCAGAGGGACAATTTCTAGCCTTGTCTTTGTCCTGTACCTGTGAAGATGTGCTGTTAATTTACATTGTCAGAGTGAGGGAGGCTGCCTGAGGAAATGTGTGGCCGTCTATCTTACAGCCATCTGTTTAGGAACAACAAAAAAAGGCAGTTTTTTTTGCGTGACTCAGTTTCTGAGCTTAACTTTTCCCTTTGGCAACATGAGTTTGGCGTCTCAAGTTCTTATTTTCCTTTCACACTGTAGACAAGTGTTCTTTTTTGCAGTATGTTTGGTACCACATTGTTTTGCATGTTTTTTTACAGTTTTTAAATATTATTTAAATAGCTTTTGGGGGAACAGGTGGTTTTCGGTTACATGAATAAGTTCTTTAGTGGTGATTCTGAGATTTTGGTGCACCCATCACCCGAGCAGTGTACATTGTACCCAATATGTAGTCTTTTATCCCTCAACCCACTCCCACCCTTCCCCAAAGTCCCTAAAGTTTATTACATAATTCTGATGCCTTTGCATCCTTATACCTTAACTCCCACTTATAAGTGAGGACGTAAAATGTTTGGTTTTCCATTTCTGAGTTACTTCAGAATAATGGTCTCCAACTCCATGCAATATGCTGCAACGACCATTATTTCATTCTGTTTTATGACTGCGTAGTATTCCATGGTGTGTGTGTGTGTGTGTGTGTGTGTGTGTGTATGTGTGTATCTCACATTTTCTTTATCCACTTGGTTAATGAGCATTAAGGTTGGTTCCATATTTTTGCAATTGTGAATTGTGCTGCTATAAACATGCATGTGCATGTGTCTTTTTCATATAAAGACTTCTTTTCCTCTGGGTAGATACCCAGTAGTGGGGTTGCTGAATCAAATGGTAGTTCTATTTTCAGTTCTTTAAGGAATCTCCATACTGTTTGCCATTGTGGTTGTACTAGTTTGCATTCCCACCAGCAGTGTAGAAGAGTTCCCTTTTCACTACATCCACATCAATTCTATAATTTTTTGATTTTTTTAATTATGGCCATTCTTGCAGAAGTCAGGTGGTATATCATTGTGATGTTAATTTGCATTTCCCTGATAATTAGTGATGCTGAGCATTTTTTCATGTTTGTTGGCTGTTTTTATATCTTCTTTTGAGAATTGCCTATTCATGTCCTTAGCCCACTTTTTAATGGGATTTTTTTTTCTTGTTGATTTGTTTGAGTTCCTTATAGATTCTGAATATTAGTCCTTTGTTGGACGCACAGTTTATGAATATTTTCTCCCACTCTATGGGTTGCTGTTTATTCTGCTGACTGTCCTTTTTGCTGCGAAGTGTTTTAGTTTAATTAGGTCCAGTGTATTTATTTTCATTTTGTTGCATTTGCTTTTGGGTTCTTAGTCATGAATTCTTTGCCTGCGCCAATGTCTAGAAGAATTTTTCAGTCGTCTTCTAGAATTTTTTCAGGTCTTAGATTTAAGTCTTTGATCTATCTTGAGTTGATTTCTGTATAAGGTGAGAGATGAGGATCCAGTTTCATTCTTCTACATATGGATCGCCAGTTATACTAGCACCATTTACTGAATAGAGTGTCCTTTTCCCAGTTTATGTTTTTGTTTGCTTTGTCGAAGGTCAGTTGGCTGTAAGTATTTGGCTTTATTTCTGGGTTCCCTATTCTGTTCCATTGGTCTACATGCCTATTTTTATACCAGTACCATGTTGTTTTGGTAACTATAGGCTTGTAGTATAATTTGAAGTCCGGTAATACGATGCCTCCAGATTTGTTCTTTTTACTTAGTATTGGCTATGTGGGCTCTCTTTTGTTCTATACACATTTGAAGATTTTTTTTCCAGTTCTGTGAAGAATGATAATGGTGTTTTAATGGGAGTTTCACTGAATCTGTAGATTGCTTTTGGCAGTATCGTCATTTTCACAATATTGATTCTACCCACTTATGAACATGGGATGTGTTTCCATTTGTGTCATCTATGATTTCTTTCAGCAGTGTTTTGTAGCTTTCCTTGCAGACATCTTTCGTCTCCTTGGTTGAGTACATTCCTAAGTTGGTTTTGTTTGTTTGTTTGTTTGCAGCTGTTGTAAAAAAGATTGAGTTCTTGATTTGATTCTCGGCTTGGGCATTGTTCAGTGTATAGCAGTGCTACTCATTTATTATGTATATTGATTTTGTATCCTTAGATTTTACTGAATTCATTTGTCATATCTAGGAGCCTTTCAGATGAGTCTTTAGGGTTTTCTGGGTATACAATCATATCAGCAAACAGCAATAGTTTGACTTCTTTTCCAATTTGGATGCCCTTTATTTATTTGTCTTGTCTGATTGCTCTGGCTAGAACTTTCAGAATTATATTGAATAGAATGGTGAAAGTGGGCATCCTTGTCTTGTTCCAGGTCTCACGGGGAATGCTTTCAACTTTTCTGCATTCAATATAATGTTAGCTGTGAGTTTGTCATAGATGGCTTTTATTATTTTCAGGTATGTCTTGTATGCCAATTTTGTTGAGAGCTTTTATCATAAAGGGATACTGGATTTTGTCAAATGATTTTTCTGCTTCTATTGAAATGACCATATGATTTTTGTTTTTAACTTTGTTTATGCAATGTGTCACATTTATTGATTTATGTATGTTAAACCAGCCCTGCATCCCAGTTGATCATGATGTATTATCTTTTTGATATGCTGTTGGATTCAGTTAACTAGTATTTTATGGAAGATTTTTGCATCTATGTTCCTCAGGGATATTGGTCTACATTTTTCTTTTTTTGTTATGTCCTTTTCTGGTTTGGTATTAGGATGATGCTGGTTTCGTAAAATGATTTTGGGAGGATTCCCTCTTTCTCTATCTTCTGGAATAGTTTCAGTAGGACTGGTACCAATTCTTCTTTGAATGTCTGATAGAATTCAGCTGTGGATCTATCAGGTCCTCAACTTTTTTTGCTGGCAATTTTTTTTTTATTACTGATTCAGTCTTACTACTTGTTACTGTTCTGTTCAGAGTTTCTATTTTTTCCTGACTTAATCTAGGAAAGTTGTATATTTCCAGGAATTTATCCATCTCCTCTAGATTTTCTAGTTTGTGTGTAAAGGTATTTATAGTAGACTTGACTGATCTTTGGTATTTCTGTAGTATTGATTGTAATAGCTCCTGTTTCCCTTCTAATTGAGCTTATTTGGATCTTCTCTCTTCTCTTCTTGGTTAATCTCACTAATGGTCTATCAATTTTATTTATCTTTTCAAAGAATCGGTTTTTTGTTTCATTTATCTTTTGCATTTTTTTGTTTCAATTTTATTTAGTTCTGCTCCAATCTTTGTTATATTTTTTCTTCTGTTGGGGTTGAGTTTAGTTTGTTCTTGTTTCTCTAGTTCCTTGCAGCGTGACATTAGGTTGTCTATTTGTGCTTTTTCAGACTTTTTAATGTAGGCATTTAATGCTATGAACTTTCCTCTTAGCACTGCTTTTGCTGTATCCTAGAGGTTTTGATAAGTTGTGTCACTATTATCCTTCAGTTCAAGAATTTTTTAATTTCCACCTTGATTTCATTGTTAACCCAAAGATCATTCAAGAGCAGATTATTTAATTTCCATGTACTTGGGTAATTTTAAGGGATCCATTTGGAGTTAATTTCCAGTTTTATTCCACTGTGGTTTGAGAAGATACTTAATATGATTTTGATTTTCTTAAATTTATTGAGACTTGTTTTGTGACCTATCATATGGTCTGTCTTGGAGGATGTTCCATGTACTGGTGAAAAGAATGTATATTCCACAGTTGTTGGGTAGAATTTTCTGTAAATATCCATTAAGTTTATTCTAGGGTATAGTTTAAGTCCATTGTATCTTTGTTGACTTTCTGTCTTGATCTGTCAAGTGCTGTCAGTGAAGTGTTGAAGTCTCCCACTATTACTGTGTTGCTGTCTCCTGTCTTAGGTCTAGTAGTCATCATTTTATAAATTTGGAACCTCCAGTGTTAGGTGCATATATATTTAGTTTTGTAATACCTTCTTGTTGGACTAATCATTTTATCATTATATAATGTCCTTCTTTGTCTTTGTCTTTTTTTTTTTTTTTACCGTTGTTGCTTTAAAGTCTGTTTTGTCTGATATAAGCTACTTCTGCTAGCTTTTGGTTTCTGTTTGCATGGAATATCTTTTTCTACCCCTTTACCTTAAGTTTATGTGAGTCCTTACATGTTAGGTGAATCTCTTGAAGATCGCAGATATTTGTTTGGTAGATTTTTATTCATTTTGCCATTCTGTATCTTTTAAGTGGAGCATTTACACCATTTACATTCAACGTCAGTAATGAGATGTGAGGTACTGTTCCATTCAACATGTTACTTGTTGCCTAATACCTTGGTTTTTTATTATGCTACTGTTTTAGAGGCCCTGTGAGATTTATGCTTTAAGGAGTTTCTATTTTGGTGTATTCCAAGGTTTTATTTCAGGATTTAGAACTCCTTTCTTACAGTGCATTTCTTACAGTGCTGGTTTGGTAGTGGCATATTCTCTCAGCATTTGTTTGTCTGAAAAAGACTTTGTCTTCTCTTCATTTATGAAGCTTCATTTTGCTGGATACAAAATTCTTGGCTGACAATTATTTTGTTTAAAGATAGGACCCCAATCAAAATCTGCTGTTGATCTGATAGGTTTTTCTTTATAGGTTACCCAATGCTTTTGCCTCAGACCTCTTAAGATTCTTTGCTTCATCTTGACTTTAGATAACCCGATAACTATGTGCTTTGGTGATGATCTTTTTGTGATGAATTTTCTGGGAATTCTTTGAGCTTCTTGTATTTGGATGTCTAGATCTCTAGCAAGGCCAGGAAAGTTTTCCTCAATTATCCCCTCAATAAGTTTTCCAAACTTTTAGATTTCTCTTCTTCCTCAGGAACACAAATTATTCTTAGATTTGGCCATTTACCATAATCCCATATTTCTTGGAGACTGTTCATTTCTTAAACTCTTTTTTCTCTGTCTTTGTCTGTTTGTGTTAATTCAAAAGCCTGGTCTTCAAACTCTGAATTTCTTTCTTCTACTTGTTCTAGTCTATTGTTGAAACTTTCCACTGCAGTTTGTATTTCCCTAAGTGTGTCTTTCATTTCCAGAAATAGTGATTGTTTTTTCTTTGTGATATTTATTTCTCTGGAAAATCTGTCAACCATATCCTGTATTGTTTTTTAATTTCTTTAAGCTGGTTTTCACCTTTCTCTGGTATCTCCTTGATTAGCTTAATCATCAACCTTGTGAATTTTTCATTTGGCAAGTCAGAGATTTCTTCTTGGTTTGAATCCATTGCTGGGGAGCTAGTGTGACATCTTAAGGGTGTTACAGAACCCTTTTCTGCCAAATTACCAGAATTACTTTTCTGGTTCCTTCTCATTTGGGTAGACTATTTCTTCAAGTTGTTTTTGAATTTATTTTTTATTGGAATGTGTGGTTTTTTTTATTTCTTGTGTTTCCCTCTTGAGGATCAGACTTTAGTGTTTATTTTAGCCTAATTTATTTCTTGGTGATTGTAGGGGTGAAGACTTTGTATGAGTTCCTTAGTTATAGAGTGTGTTGGTGCACTGGCTTTCCCCAGTGCTGGTTGTTGTATTTGTATTCTTGATGTGTGGGCAAGTTCATTGTCTCCTATGGAGTTGGAATGGCAGGGATGTCTTGAAACTTATCTTTTTCTCATGGTGTACACTTTATTTAATTTTCCCCCAGTACTTTATTTACTGAGTTGATGATTCAGACTTCAGACCAGTAGGAGAGGTAAACCTAGGGAGGCACCAGTTATTGCTAAGGTAGGTAAATAGATATAATATCCAGTGGTGGCCTGAGGTCCCAGCCTTGATAAGGGTGGCTGGAGGAGCTCTCAATTAGATGTGCTGAGGTTTTATCAGGATGAAGAGTGGGGGCTACCTCAGCTCTCCTGCCAGGCAAACAGTTAAGCTATTCACCTCAAAACCTTACTCCTGTTTCAGTGTTTTGGCTATTCAGATCAGACAGGGAGCTTTTTCAATCTATAGGAATACTGATGTTCCAAGTAGGGAGGAATTATGACTCTGCTGCTCATGCAGGCCTGAATCTGTGGGGTTCTCCTCCCACAGGGGACTGTGAGGGACTGTGTTCACCCTGGATTTCTCCAGGAGGGCTGTCTACAGGTGGATCCATGCTGCATCCCTGTCGGGAGAACCCCAGCTGTGTCTGGAGTGGAGTGCCAGTGGGGAACAAAGACTCCTTTTCCAAGTCCCTTCATGATCACAGAGGCTGCCTGCCTATTGGGGGAGAGGTGCAGACTTTCCCCTGCTGCGCCCAGCACTCCCGTTGTGTCTCTGTTGTGAGAAACTTCTCACCAGTGGAAAGATCTGGACTCAAGGCTTGCTGTTCAGAGTCTTTTGTTCCATGGGGTGATCCCTTGATGTGGTGTTCTGTCCCTTCTCCTAGAAATGGGGCTTCCTGACAGCTTGACTGTAATGATTATTATTGTTCTTCTGGGTTGAGCCACCCAGCGGGGCTAATAGGCTTCAAGCTATTGCTAGGGAATGTGTGCAAAGAGTCCAATGATGTGATCCATCTTCAGGTCTCCTAGCCATGGATACCATCACCTGTTCTGATGGAGGTGGCAGGAGAGTGATGTAGACTCTGTGAGAGTCCTCGGTTGTGGATTGGCTTAGTGTGCTGGCTTTCTTGAATGCTGGTTATGCTGGCAGTAAAGTTGTCACATGGACAGACTTAGGACCTCTGGTTAGCCAGGGTGTTGCAGGCAGTGGTGTTAGCTGTTGTTTTCTCCTTTCTGGGAGCAGGGCTACTCTGTCATGAGTTGCTGTAATGGCCTGAGTTGGTTTGCCTCCAGCCAGGGAGGTGGCGCTTGCAAGAGAGCACCAGCTGCAGTAGTAGTAATAGAATTTGAGCTTTCCCTAAGTTGGCCAGGGGAGGTCTTCTGGTTTCTCAGGGAGTGAGTGGGGCCATACAGCTCCCATGAGTTTATGTCTTTTGTGTTCACCTACTAGGACAGGTAGAGAAATACCATCAGGTGGGCGCAGAGTCAGGTGGGTCTGAGCTCAGACTTTCCTTGGGTGGGTCCTGCCACAGCCACTGTAGGGGATGAAGGGGTGGTTTTCAGACCAATGGAGTTATGTCCAAGAGGGGAGTATGGCTGCCTCTGCTGTGCAGTAGAGTTTGCAAGGAGAGTGGGGAATAGCCGGTAGCTCTAGGCCTCACCCAGCTCCCATGCAGACAATGAGTCTGGTCTTGCTCTTGCAGTGCCTTGCTAATGGCACCAAGTTTAGGTCCAGGCAGACTGTGCACATGGAACTCACACCTTACCCCAGGACATAAGCTACCCCACTGAGAAAGCAAGCATATGGCTTTCAGGCCATGCCCCTCTCCTTCTGCCTGCAATGCTGGGCGGTCAGCTCCTGCAGGCATATCTGTAGCACTTCCCACTTGTCCCCCAGACTCTGTTTGAGGGAGTTTGTACTTACTCAAAATTGTGTCCCAAAATTCATTTGGAAGCTTCTTTCACCTCCAACCCCTCACTGAGTTCATGGCTGCCTTCCCCACAAACTCTTGTTGATACAGTCAGGGATGGCTTCCCTGGGCTCAAGCTGGAGACTGGGAGTGCCTACCAGGATCTTCCTGCTGCTCCTTCTGCTTTTATATATCATGCTGCTCCCCATATCTGTTCTGGCTCTAAGTAGGGTTAAAACCTCCTCCCGTGATCTAGATTTTTTGATTTCCCCAGTGGGGATGTTTGCTCACAGGTAGGCTGTCCCCATCTCCCACTCTGAGAACTCAAAGTTTTTTGCCTGTCTCATGGAGTTTGCCACTTCTTTCAAAGGATCTATTTATTATTTTGGTTTTCCTGGTAAGTTCCTATGGTGATTCTTGGAACAAAAGTTCACAGTGAGAGTCTCCACACACTGTTCTGCCTTCAAAGTGGGAGAGGCATGCTGGCACTGCTTCCTATTTGTCTTCATGAAAAAAAAATTCTTTGCATTTTTGTGCTTTGTGTTGGTGATTTCTCTGTTTAAAATGGCCCTCAAATGTAGTGCTGTTGTTGCTGATTGCAGCAAGCCTGTGATGTGCCTTAAGGAGAAAATACAGTGTTAGATAAGCTTCCTCCAGGCATGAGTTAGTGCTATTGGCCATGAGTTCAATGTTAATGAATCAACTATATATTAAATAAGATATCTTTAAACAGACACACACCTAAAATAGAGTTATGTACTGATTGATTGACAAAAAATGTTATGACCAGAGACGCTCAGGAATTTAACCCTGCATTTCCCCTTGTTTAGTACTCACTAATTTTGTGTTCATAGTGACTTTATAGGACATAATTCCCATGGATAATGAGTATCAGCTATACTTTCATTTATTTTGAGAGTTATCTTCTAAAAAGGACATTAAAATAACAAAAGCTGTCTTCTTGTCTCCAGATATAATTAGTTGCATACTTCAAAAAAGTCAAAACAAAAACAACTCTCTCACATAAATACCCACTTGGTCTTACATAAAACAATCTTTTGTTCTAAGCAAAACATTTTAGGAATGCAATAACTAATTGGTGGAGGGACACATGTAAGACTCTTAGTCACATTGAATAAACGGCTCCTGAGCTCCTCCTATGAATAACTCTAGCTAAGGGGCAATTCTGCAGTAAATAGATAAAAACTCTGAAAGAATAATTAAGATTCCAGAGAGTAAACCAGGGCTCAAATGTGTTTATGAGTCTTTGAATGAAAATATTGAGCAAGAAAGAAAGGCACAATCATAAAAGTATTCATATAACGAAGGCCAAGGAAAAACAGGACTCAACGTGAATACGTTCTTTGAGAATGCATCTATTGTATGAGGAGATTCAAATGCATGTTGTCTTGTTAGGGCACAGGGTATCCCCAAAAAGCTTTGAGCCCCAGAGAGGTGATGTTGGATATGTGGAAGAGGACAGGCAGTATCATCTGTAAAAGGTCAGTCTCTACCAGACCTGCATCTGGGTCCTAGATCTACTTTACTGGCTCGGTGACATGGCAAAAGACACCCTTTGTGTGGGCCCCAGTTTCTTCATTTATAAAATGGAAGTAATAAGAGTAATAATACAAATATAAAAAGACATTTTATAAGTGCTGACTAGGTACCAGACACTCACTCTGCTGGGAGCTTTTCACGCATTACCTCATTTAATTTTCTCAACCGTCCAGGTGAGTGCTATCACTAGCCCCACCTTATACAGGTGAAAAGAAAGTCAGAGAAGTCAAACAATCTTGCCAAGAATTAGGGCTGGCAGAGTCAAAACTTGATCCCAGGTGTCTGACTCTATCTAATCATGTTGTTTGTGAAAGTTAAATGAGATAATTCATATAAAATGCTTAGCAGAATGCCAGGAATATAAAAAGCACATATTATACATGTAATAAAAGATCCTTTTTTATTTTATTTGTTTTTTATTCTTATTTTTATTTTTTGAGACAGAGTCTCACTTTGTCGCCCAGGCTGGAGTGCAGTGGCACAATCTCGGCTCATTGCAACCTCCGCCTCCTGGGTTCAAGCAATTCTCCTGCCTCAGCCTCCCAAGTAGCTGGGATTACAGACACCTGCCACCGTGCCCTGCTAATTTTTGTATTTTAGTAGAGACGTTTCACCATGTTAGCCAGGCTGGTCTCGAACTTCTGATCTCAAGTGATCCACCAGCCTCAGCCTCCCAAACTGCTGGGATTACAGGCGTGAGTCACTGTGCCTAGCCAAAAGATCCTTTTATATAAGAATGTCCAACCGTATTTCCATTTTCACAACAACCAACAGATCAATAAGAGTTACCAATGCGTATGTAGAAGGTTTGTGTGGAGACAATACACTGAATTCTCCTGCAGCTGAAAGCACCACAAGAAGAGTTCCACCTCACCAGGAAATGCATTCCAAATAGCCCCCTGGAGAAATTTCTATCTATCCTCATGAATGGATGGAAGTTAGTAAATCAGACCCAAGATTTGCTTTAAAAATCTCCCGGTTGGGCGCAGTGGCTCATGCCTGTAATCCCAGCATTTTGGATGGCAGAGATGGGCAGATTACCTGAGGTCAGAAGTTCAAGACCAGCCTGGCCAACATGGTGAAACTCCATCTCTACTAAAAATACAAAAAAATTAGCGAGGCATGGTGGTGTGCACCCACAATCCCAGCTATTTGGGAGGCTGAGGCAAGAGGATTGCTTGAACCTAGGAGTAAGAAGTTGCAGTGAGCTGAGTTCACGCCACTACACTACAGCCTGGGTGACAGAGGGGGACTCCGTCTGAAAAAAAAAAAAACAAAAAACCTCTCTTGTAGAGGTTAAAACTTCAGATGGTTTATCTCATCCCTTCTTAAATCTATTTGTTTAATCAATCTGATATTGTTAACTTGTTTTTTGTCCCAGTTTCAGATATAACTATATTGTTTTCATGAAAAACATTTTAGGTACAGAGTGAAGCCAGCTGTATAAGCCAAGCTTCTGACATGCTAAAACAAAACACATTTTGGTACCTAGAGGTTTTCATCCCCTCTTGTAGGAAAGGGAACTAGAGAGGAAACAAAACTCTCTAGAGTACCATATTTACTTACATAATCTTCTTTCCCATTTAATACCTGTTACATCAAGCTATCACAGTCAAGTTTCTCCTAGTCTAGCATTTTAAGCTTGGACAAGCATAGTTATGAGCAGGGATTACTGATTGTCCTTTTATCTTCTGCAAACAAGAGGACTGCTGGCTCTGTCCCTTGGCCCTCACTAGGCCTCCAGGGGGTCCTGGTAACTCCAGCCTCTCATGAGGTGGGAAAATACATGGAAAAAGTTCAAACGAATGAAGATTTTCCTCCTCATCATTTGGAAACCTTGTGCTGGCCGAGAACGCCTGAACTTGCACAGTAAGCCCTGAGTGTGAGTCCAAAAGAATACCCTGTGACATTAACAAGACTGGACAGATAGCATATATGCTAACATGGAACAATTGCTAGCACATACTGTGAAGGGAGAAAACTCAACCATATATATACAGTGCTACTATTTGAACAATAGAGTTGTACATCCATAGACTCTTTGTCCAAAAGAATACACACAAATTAAAAGAGTGGTTACCTCAGGGGAAGGGGTTAAGTGTAGGGGCAGACTTGTTTTTCAACCTATATCATTTGCTAGTTTTGAATTTTTATTATAAAGAAGGTTTAAGCAATCAGTTGTAAGTTGGAGTCTGCATTGACAGCAGTGATGACCTCCTATCTGGATAATCTGCTCCCCCCAACTACGGAAGATCAGAAAACTGGGGAGAGATGTGACCTCAGGGTAGAGAAAGAGAAATCTAAAAAGAGTTCTGATAAGACATTTCCCAGATTAACATCCATGGCTTTCCCTGGTCACATCCTCCCGTAAAGACTTGTCCTCTTCACATATTAGCACAAAGGATGCAAAATATAAAAAGAGTACCTAAAAAGTAAGAAACAAACCTACCAAAAAAAAACAGATTAAAAAAAAAAAAAAAAAAAAAAACCTATTCCAAAAAAGAATCATTTCGGAAAAGATAAGGAAATTTTATATTGTTTTACTCTATTTATAAAGAAATGGAACTTAGGTTCTTTGGGGAAAGTAAAGAAGAAAACCATAGAATCAAAGATTACAGGATGAAAGAATAAAAAGAAATTTTAAAATGAACTGAAGAAGTATTGGAAGAAACTTAAAATAATATGAACATAGGAATAAAAATCAGTCACACATTAGAGGTAGTGAGAAGAAAATATAATACTGAAAACAGGAATATGGAGGTATAGCTCAAGAAATTCATACAAAATTAAATAGAAAAGAATAGATAATAAAAGAGATTATAGAGAAGATACTGCATTAGAAGTAACCAGAAGAATAGATGATACTGAAAATATAGTCAGCGTAAGGATGTTCTTCATGTCTACGATCTTCCTAATGTGGAGAAACGAACAAATATTCAAAGATGTTGGCTGGGTGTGGTGGCTCACGCCTGTAATCCCAGCACTTTGGGAGGCCGAGGCATGCGGATCACAAGGTCAGGAGATCAAGACCATCCTGGCTAACACTAAAAATGCTAAAAAATATATAAAAATGCTAAAAAAAAAATGCTACTAAAATGCAAAAAAAAAAAAAAAAAAAAAAAAATTTAGCCGGGCGTGATGGCGGGCGCCTGTAGTCCCAGCTGCTTGGGAGGCTGAGGCAGGAGAATGGCGTGAACCTGGAAGGCAGAGCTTGCAGTGAGCCAAGATAGCACCACTGCACTCCAGCCTGGGCGACAGAGTGAGACTCAGTCTCAAAAAAAAAAAGAGAGATATATAAAAGAAAACCTGAAATACAGAAAATATAAAATCTACTGATTAAAATCTTTAGAACATAGAAATTTTGTTCAAGGAAAAATATAGTCTCAAGTTTGAACCCTATCTTAGTGGGGACCCTGAAGTTAAGAATAAAGAAAGAGTCCTACTGGCATTCAAAAGTTAAAACATGTTCCCCAAAAGAGAAAATCCCTGACCTCAGTCTTCTCGATGGCAACATTCAGTGTAAAAAGTGGATGAAACAATTTCTACAGAATTCTGATGGGGAAAAAAGTGTGTGGCCCAAGAAACATACGTTTTATGTTTAAAAGTAGCAGAAAAATAATTTTAATAATGCAGAATTCTAATAACATAGCACATACACAAGTCCTTAAAAAAAAAGACACTTTATGACAAAATCTAGCCAACCCAACCCAAAGATAAGTAAAAAGTGTTTAAAGTCATGTCATGAATGGGAAAGTCATGGACGAAAGAACTGTTGGTGACCACTGAGTGTATCATAACGCTCCCAGAGCTCAGCTTGGTATACTTTGTAAATCTCAGTAGTATAAAAAAATAATAAAAAGTAAGATGAGGGGAAGGAGCTGGAAGAAAACATGAAATATAACTTTTCCTCTTCCTTTATGATGTGGTATAAAACTGTCCAAGATGGATAAAACAAAATTAGAAGTTTATATCAAAATTTCAAATATTATTAGAAGACAAGGAAAAAGAAAGCACAGAACAAATAACAAAAAAAAAAGTAAGGAAAAACATAAACACAACATATAAATATACTGTAACCAAATAAATAGTGTGACAAAATTAGATGTAACAGATACATCTGTTATTTAAAAATATGTAAATGAGGCAAACTTACCTACTAAAAGAAAAAGACTATCAGTCTGGATTAACAAAACTCATCTATCTTTCATGGTAATAATAAATATATATATATATAGGGGACTTGGACAGAAAATTTATGATACATTCATATGATAGAATATATGACAGTCATTAAGAAAGAATTTGATATATAAGAAATGATGTAGAAAAAAGTCCAATATAAATTAATAGAAAAATATTTCAAGAATAATACATATCATCCCAATTGCATTTTACAAAAGATATGTTGCGCACATATATTTTTATACATTTGCCTATATAAATGTGTTTGCCTATGTATAAATGTGTGTATGTTCAGAGGTTTAGCAGCAGGGGAGGGGGACTGGGACAGAAGTTTACCTCATAAGGAGGAGTATTTTATCCCTGACATTGTTTAGAATTACTGGTACATGGTGCTAATGAAAAAGCATATTTACGGCTGGGTGTGGTGGCTCACACCTGTAATCCCACCACTTTGGGAGGCTGAGGTGGGCAGATCACGAGGTCAGAGTTCAAGACCAGCCTGACCAACATGGTGAAACTCCATCTCTACCAAAAATACAAAAATTAGCTGGGCATGGTGGCAGGCACCTGTAATCCCAGCTACTCTGGAAGCCGAAGCAGGAGAATCGCTTGAACCAGGGAGGTGGAGGTTGCAGTGAGCCGAAATTGCACCACTGCACTCCAGACTGGGCAACAGAGTGAGATGCCATCTGAAAAAAAAAAACATATTTACTTTTAGAAGGCTGTGTTATTTTTTACAATTCTCTTATAATAATGCACTTCCTTACTGCCTGCACCTGGGATACTCCATTTCAATCTCCTTTCTCTTGGGGGATGTGTGTGTGTGTGTGTGTGTAAAACGTCTGGCATAAAACACAAGTGTGTGTGAGAGTGAATGTGTATGTGTATTTCACAGCTGGACTCATGCATAACACCCAGTTAATGGTGTCACTAAGGAGCACAATTAGAGGATGTAAAATGAAGAGAGAGCTGACAAACTTTTCTGTACTATATAAAAATTTTACACTGGGAAATAACTCTTTACATTATAGTTTTTTCAATGAGAAAATAAGAGTTCATTTTATTAATAACAAAATAAAACAGTTGTGCATGGGAAGTAGTAATGTACTTGAACACTAAATTTAGTTTGGTGTTCCTGCCAGATATAGCAAAAACGAATGCAGCTTGGGCTACCCAGAGCTTATTTCAGATAAAAAAAAAACATACTTTTTCATCCATTTTCTAATACCTAGCCCAGAGCCTAGTGCACAAAAAAACATTCCATGAAGGTTTGTTGGGAGAATTAATACATTAATCTGGTCAAAGATTTTTTTTCCTATCGATGAATTTTAGGAAATGTAACATGACTCGTATAACCAGTAACACTTTCAAAAATAAACATACAAAAAATACAAAGGCACTTGCAAAATGACCCCTGTTCCATCAACTCTCAAGATTTTCAAAAGCGTAATATTCAGTCTTAACTCCTGCTAGTCTTTTCTTTAAGGACCTCAAAAGCATTCACTTGCTGCTTCCTGAATTAATATACAAATGGTACTTAGAGGATTCAGTGAAAGTGATGTGGAGCGTGTCCCTTAGACTATCTCTTTCAAGTGACAGATGTCTCGAGTAGCCTTTAGCAATTGCTAGGTTGCAGACAACTTCCAGTTGAGTCTCTCACAAGTGTATGAAGTGCTGTGTTTGTTGTTGTTGTCTAAAGAATCATCCATCCTCTTTAGACAGCTGGTGAGCTGGTGACAGAGTCGATGTTGCATTCATCTGCTTAAGGACTAATTTGCTCATTCCTGTGGCAGAAATAAAGTGGGTTCTTTTTCTTCTATCTAATGGGAGTTTACAAAAAGAGCCAGACTCACAGTGCAGGCAAAAAACCAATTAAGCTTTCATTCTACTTTCTATTCTCCCCAGACCCAGAGGGGAGGAAAAGGAAGTGTCCCCAGATGAAGTTAGGAGTTCAGGGTTATAATTTCTTACCACCTAGGCAGAGTTATGCTCACACTGATGGCAGAAAGGGACAGGTGATGCCATCTTAACATTTCATGGAGTCCCAGCAGGTGGAACAGCAGTGACTCGGACCCAACACAGATTCTGTTGGTTTAAGCTGACCCCAAGAGATGGGCATTGGGCTTCTCTTCAAATGAGACCACCTGAGTACCGTCCTGACTGTTGCTGAGTGACACTTTCAAATATAGGCTTACAAAACATACATATATACAGCTAGGAGACAGTCATGCCGTAATATGCTTATCATAGCATTGGCACAAAATCAAACTGCAGTATTCCAATCCTGCATTAACCAGGGTCATATCTAAGGCCACATACTTTTCCTACTCTACAAGACAGACTGGTGACCAAAGACAGGAAGTCTCATTGCACAGTGGCATTTTCATAGAGCTACCCAGGCCAGAGGGGAGATTGTTCCAGGGATCCCTACCATAATAATTACCTGTTGTGGATATTTATGGACTTAATTTCTACTTAGATACCAGATGAATGGAGGCTGACCAGAGAGGTAATGGCGGAAAGAACTAACATTTCTGTCCTTAAAGGGGGCTTTAAATCCACTTATGAATTTGGAAACATTACCCCCCTTGAGGGATCTGTTTCAATGCCACTTTCTCCAGATAGGCTTCTCCGTCATCCCTTCTTCTTGCTCCCCATGCAGGGATGGTGGTGGGAGGCTCTGAACTAGAAATTCTAGGACATGACTAGACCTTGTGGCAGATGTAAATGGACCTGAGGAGGTCTAGCCATCTATCTCTCTCTCCTCTTCTCCCCCTGCTCTGTTTCATTTTCTATCCTTTGATGGGCTGAAGAGTGGTCAGAAGGTTTGGGTTTTAGGGGAGGGAGAGGTTCCCTTTAGACCTCCAGCCTCAGCCACAGACTTCCTCAGTGGGGTCTCTGGCACAGCATCATATCATAGTAACTGGAACTTGAATTCCTTTGCCATCGTCCTCTGGAAATACGCTTTCCTTGTAACATCACAAAGGAAGGGAGCTGCTTAGAGGTAGGGCCATGAGTGAATGCTCCATCCATAGCACCTTGCATGGCACCTTGCATATAGTGAGCAAGCGAATACTTGTTGAGCTGAGAGAGTTTGAAGTCTGTCACATGTAAAGAACTAAAGTTCCTGGTGAAAGTGACCTCGGTTTCCACAATGACAAAGCATCAGGAATAGCTACATCAAGGAGAATCCTCTGGAAGTCCTCTCAAGTGGAGCTGAATCAGTTGCACAGAATGAAGTCTGCTGACATAAAAAGTGTTCCATTCCAGTCACTTAAAGGCCCTCTATGGCTGTGTGTGGTATGTGTCCCCATGTAGGTATACAAGAGGACTTAATGCTTAACGTGTACATAAGCAAATATTTTATTATAATTGTTCTGAATTTATTTAATATTAATTAGGAAAAATATAAGTAATATATCAAAAATATGATTTCACAGATACTATAATAAGATTAAAGTGAATATTATAGTTGTTTCAGTAGATTTAAACAAGTTAATAATAACAGCATAATAATAAATATAAATCATAGTCTAGGTGATGTAAAGTCAAAATGTTGAAGATGAGCCTATGAAAGACTGAAATTAGAAAAACACTGCCCATATCCCCTTCAGTTCATAGTGTATGCTGCTTGTAGACCTGGCCAATAGCAGAAAGTTGGAGACCTCCTATGATGGACAAAAATCACCTTAGCATAGACCCTGAATGGCCTTTAAAGACTCAGTCACATCCAGTAGCTCTACTGAGTTACTTTTGAGGCTGAACTTATTGCCCTTGGGATGGAATCTTTATTCTTCATCTGTGCAGAGTTTCCAAAAGAGTGTCGTGTGGTGTGGCTGTACCAGATGGCTGACTTTGCAACCTAGAAGAAGGCTTTCCAGGAACAGGATGGAAGATCGTATGGATTGTATGGGGGATCTGGGCTCTTTGGAGTTGGCCTACCTTGTCTATGCCTGGGATAGACCCTGGGCTACACCCTTAGCTTGAGGCTTTCCATTTCCCATTTTAAAATACAAAAACTGTCTGGGTGGAGTGGTTCATGCCTATAATCCCAACACTTTGGGAGGCCAAAGCAGGAGGATCGTGTGCATACAGGAGTTTGAGATCAGCCTGGGCAACATAGTGAGACTCTGTCTCTATAAATAAAGTAAAATATTCATAAAACTTAAAAAGAAAAAGATGAAAATTGGTGATATGATGCACATTTTTTAAAAGAAATATAACCTAGAACTGTAACAAATAGAGTGATAGGAGTAAGATGAAGTCTGCTGAAGTGAAAGAAAGCCCAGCGAGTAAGTAAGTGCCCAGAGCATGTGAGGAGTCAAAGCTGAGCCATGGATAGGCAGGCTGAGAGTCTTTGAGGCAGGGCTGGTCAATCACCAAGCCTAGGAACAAGTAGCCCTCATGGTCCATCCTAAGGCATGATTGTATTGTTTCAGAAGAATAATAGCTTGAGAAGGTATTAGGTTTTACCTTTAATGGCAAAAACCATAATTACTTTTGCACCAACCTAATAATATGTTCATGGCAGTGAGCTATGATGTCACAATGAGGATGAAATCAAGACTGGGGATGCAAGGTAGAGAATATTGTCGAAATCCTAGTACAGGCTAAACTCTGTGAGCTGTGATCAGAATACTTGGACATTCTGGCACCAAGGGTGTGGTCAGGAATGGAAACTCCTCCCCAGGACCAGACACGTCCTAGGTGGAGACCTAGGATGCTGCCATGCCCCGGGTCCCCTTCTAGGCAAAACAGACATGGGGTGGGTCCTGACACATACACTGTCATATTTGTATCAAGAAAAGCTGCTACTCTGTGTCTTTAATATAGATGTTGGTAAAATAATATAACAAAAAAAGAGAAGAAAAGCTGCTACTCAAGCAATGTCAACTAGACCCAGAATTTGGGGAAGCAATTCCTTGAGGATGCTCAAATGTAAGAGATGGAGGGAATAAGGAGCAGGGGAAAACAGCCACAGCAGAGGAAAACAGCAGCAGCAGAGGCAGTGATAGCTCCAAGACTGACAGGCTAAGCGTCAAGCACAAGAGAGTCACTGGAGCCAGGAGCCAGAGCCTCTATTATAAGGAAATGCCAAGCTGATCACTGCAGAACCATGTCCCAGATCTCCAGGAGTCTTGACTGCACAGCTGCTGAGACATCTGCTGTCCCCTTAATTCCAGTGACTTTCACATAGCCTTCCGATCCTGGAGCATGGCTTTGGTCCTCAAGTCTGGGAGAGCCTAATTAACACACAAGGGGCCTAAATGGAACAAGGCTGTGGGTCATACCAGGTACCTATGGTCAGTTGTCACACAGGCATCATGAGGGCCAGCTGAGACAATCAAGGGTGAGGAAGTGGGTACAGAGGAGCCAGGACACTGCTGATACTGATGATATTAATAGTCCCAAACAGATGTGTAAGGCAGGTGGTCAAAAGTCAAGAGCTAGGAGTGACATAAAGAGAAGGGCAGATTCAAAGCATTAGCTCCAAGGAAGACTTTAACAGCCACCACCAAGTAATAAATCTCAGTAACTCCTCTTGTAGCTCGTCTCAGATATTGTGGCCTCTTTGAAAGCCTTCAGTGACCTTCCTCCGGGCTTGGTTAGGCCCCCTTTCTCTAGCATCCTATACTTACCCCTTCTGCAACACTTGCCACACTGTATTGTTATCGTCCTCTTCCCCCGTTAGGATAGAGACTATTTTTAATACCAGTATGTACTTGAAGAGAGAGAGAGATTAGGTGAACTTGGACTGAACCAGCAAAGTTCCACACAGCCAAGTCACTTGGAGATCCCAAAGAGTGTGTTATCACAGAGTTGCAACTATATTTCAAAAATTAGCTCATGTTTACTGGTACTTTTAAGCTGATGATGCAGGAGGGTGCTTTTGTCAAATCCCCTTCACTGTGTCAGCATGGCACTTCTTTTTCTCTCCATGAAGTTCCATCCTCCCTAGTCTTTGAAGTCACTGTCAGCTTGACATGAAAAATGTCCTCTAGAAAATATAATCCCTAATTACATCCATGAAAAACCACCAGCTCTCAAATGTGGAATGATTAACCACAAGAAAACAAATTTTCGATAATAATTTTCTAGTCCTTGGTTTTCCACAAAAGTTGGTTGTCAGCCTATGCACTGGGTTTTCTTTGAGTCCTTTAATGTTTTACCTGCCACCAATTCCCAGGAGAAATCCTCTAACAAAGTTGGCATTCTGTATCAAGAAAAGTCTTGACTCCGTGTCACCTGAATTGCTCTCCTTGGTTTCTCTTCCAAGCACACAACTTCTTTCAAAGCCCTTCATGTTAAGCTCCTGCATTTTCTTGACTTTGGAACTTTCAGTACTGGATTTTCCTCACACTCCACCCTGCTGTCTCTGCCTTCTGAGTTTCTTCCACCCAGAGCTTTGCATGCTATCCTCCTGTGAGGTCAGTCATGAGGCAGGGCCCTGTGCTTCTTGCTATGCACCATTCATGTGGACCTCAGGCCACCGGAGGTGGGAGGTTATGTGTGACAGAAGGTGGACCTCTCATGTTTCCCAGGACTCCTCCATCCCTCTCAGAGAATGTTCTCCAGGGGTTGTCATCTCTCTATTCCACAGACAGCTATGAAGCCCCTGCTGGGTCCCCTGCTCTGCACTAAGGCTGAGGTGGGGACAAAAAACAATCAGATAGGCTGTCAGGCTCCTCGGTCACATCAGGCTAATGCCTTCCATTCAAGTCCCAGTTCAATTGTCACCTTTTCTGTGAAGGCTTTCTTGACTAGTACTCCCTCCTCTTTGACCCCATAACCCTCTGTTCATATTTCTGTTATCATGCTCATCCTGTGATAGGATTTAAGGGAAACCACAAATGACATCCCTCCCCTGTGCTTTTGGAATCAATTGAGAAATGCACATGAGTCTGAGAGATGGAGCTCACAATATCAGCTTCATTATATAACAGATGAAGCTGGATGCGGAAAAGCGATGCACCTGAAGCCAAACGAGCTTCCTAATATGCCACACACCCCCAGTACACTCATCCTGTCTTTGTCCTGACTTACTCGCCTGGCCACCCAGAGCTGCTGGAGCACTTCAGGCCTCCCGTGACAGAGTAAATCTCTTGTCACACAGAGAATGCATGCATGTGTACCTGCTAAGAGGAAGCTATTTTCAAAGAGAAAGAAAAAGGGCCATGTGAGAATGGGGACCTTGAACTTAATACATCCTTCTTTCCCATGTGGATCAGTGGATGTTAATTTCTCCCCTTCCCAGCAAACAGGTAAGTCACTGCTCCTGCTCCAGGAAAGAGCAGGTGAGAGGTGGCAAGCAGGGCAGAATATTTCCAGTATCCTCAAGAAGGCTGGGGCAGAGACATTAGAAATGTAAGAAAATAGTCAGCACACACGTACACATGTACACACGCACATAGCCCTAAGGACTATAATTTTCTGCACAAAGTTCTGTTTCTTATGCTGGACTTTGAGCTTTTCAAGAGCAATAACTATCTCATTCATTTTTGTATAAAAGGAAAATGAAAAAAAAAAGTCCTGGCTGCCACATAGGCTTATTCGATAGATCTGGCTGGACAAATAAATGTGGAACACCACCTTTCCTGTCCTTTAGGCTATTTGCCTACCTATGGGAGGGAGGTAAGTGCTATGTACTTTCAGACCTCACTGCTAATGAGGTCTGAAGGGATGAGAAATCCTCTTGGCCACAGCTGGTCTGTAGATTCCCTCCACATCTGTTGGCATCCCAAGATAACCAGGGTCCTTCTAACTGTCTTGGCTGCATCTCATGAAGTGACTGGGACACTGTCACCTTCTTCCCCTCCCACAATGGTAATCCGTGCCCAGAGATCTTTAATGTTACTATTGTCACTATTTTGGGGCACCACAAACTGTACCTATGATAGAAGATGGTGAACTTACTCAGTAGTTGTCTGTGTTCTGACTGTTCCACCGACTGGCAATTCCCCCATCTCTCCCCTCTCTTCTGGTCTCCCTGTTCCCTGAGACACAACAATACTGAAATTAAGCCAGTGAATAATCCTATAATGGCTTCTAATTGCTCAAGTAAAAGGAAGAAGTTGTATATATCTCACTTTATTTATTTTTCTTTTTATTTATTTTTTGAAAGAGATTCTCAGTCTCTCGCCCAGGCTGGAGTACAGTGGTGTGATGTCAGCTCACTGCAACCTTCACCTCCTGGGTTCAAGTGATTCTCGTGCCTCAGCCTCACAAGTAGCTGGGACCATAGGCGTGCACCACCACACCTGACTAATTTTTGTATTTTTGGTAGAGACGGGATTTAACCATGTTGGACAGGCTGGTCTTGAACTCCTGACCTCAAGTGATCCATTCTCCTTGGCCTCCCAAAGTGCTGGGATTACAGGCATCAAAATCAAAGTTAGAAATGATTAAGCTTCCTGAGGGAGGCATGTTGAAAGCCAAGATGAGCAAAAAGCTAGGCATCTTGGGCCAAACAGCCAAGTTTTGAATGCAAAGGAAAAGTTCTTGAAGGAAATTAAAAGTGTGACTCCAGTGAAAACATAAATGATAACAAGGCAAAACAGCCTTACTGCTGAGATGGAAAAGTTTAAGTGGTCTAGAAAGAAGATCAAGTCAGCCACAACACTGCCTTAAACCAAAGCCTCGCCCAGAGTAAGGCCCTAACACTCTTCAATTCTATGAAGGCTGAGAAAAGTGAGAAAGCTACAAAAGGAAAGTGTGACGCTAGCAGAGATTGATTCACGAGGTTTAAGAAAACGAGCTGTCTTCACAACATAAAAGTTCAAGGTGAGGCAGCAAGCGCCGATGCAGAAACTGCAGAGAGTTAACCAGAAGGTCTAGCTAAGATTATTGATGACGGTATTTACCCTAAACAACAGATCTTTCATGTAGATGAAACAGCCTTATATTGGAAGAAGATGCCATCTAGGACTTGCCTAGTTAGAGAGGTGAAGTCAATGCTTGGTTTCAGAGCTTCAAAGAACAAACTGACTCTCTTGTTAGGGGCTATGCAACTGGTGACTTTAAGTTGAAGCCAAGACTCATTTACCATTCTAAAAATCCTAAGGCCCTTAAGAATTATGCTGAATCTAATTTGCCTGTGCCCCATAAATAGAAAAACAAGGCCTGGATGACAGCACTTCTCTTTACAGCATGGTTTACTATTTTAAGCCCCTGGTTGAGACCTATTTCTCAGAATGGAAAGATTCCTTTCAAAATATTGCTTCTCATTGACAATGCGCCTGGTCACACAAGAGCTCTGATGGAGATGTACAAGGAGATTAATGTTGTTTTCTTGCCTGCCAACATAACATCCATTCTGTAGCCCATGGATCAAGGAGTAATTTTGACTTTCAAGTTTTATTATTTAAGAAATATATTTTGTAAGGCCATAGCTGCCATAGTGATTCCTCTTGTGGATCTGGGTAAAGTATATTGAAAACCTTCTGAAAAGGATTCACCATCCTACATGCCATAAAGAACATTTGTGATTCACAAAAACAGGTCAAAATATCAACATTAACAGGAGTTTGGAAGAAGTTGATTCTAACCCTCATGGATTACTTGGAAGGGTTCAGAACCTCAGTGGAGGAAATAACTGAAGATGTGGTAGAAATAGCAAAAGAACTAGAATTAGACCCATAAAATGAATTGCAATCTTATGATCAAACTTGAAAGGATGAGGAATTGCTTTTTATGGATGAACAAAGAAAGTAGCTTCTTGAGATGAAATCTATTCCTGAAGATGCTGTGAATGTTGCTGAAATGACAACAAAAATTTTCAAATATTATTTAAAGGTAATTGATAAAGCAGTGGCAGGATTTGAGAGGACTGACTGCAATTTTGAAATAAGTTCTACTACGTGGTTAAAATGCTATTAAATGCATCACAAGCTACAGAGAAATCTTTTGTGAAAGAGAGTCAGTCAACATGACAGACCTCATTACTGTCTTATTTTGAGGACTTTCCATAGCCACCCAACCTTCAGCAACCACCACCCCAATCAGTTAGCAGCCATCAACAAGCAGGTAAAACCCTCCACCAGCAAAATGATTGTGACTCGCTGAATGTTCAGATGATAGTATTTTTTAGCAACAAAATATTTTTTAATCCAGGTATGTACACTGTTTTTTAAACATAATGCTCTTACACATTTAATAGACTACAGTATAGTATAAACATAATTTACATGCACTGGAAAAGCAAAACTAAATCATGTGACTCCATGTATTGAGATATTTGCCTTATTGCAGGGGTCTGGAACCAAATCTGCAGTATCTCCAAAGTACATTTATAGTCAGTAGGAAACATGTGGCAGACTAGAAAACAGAAGTGGCCTGCAAATATGTCTGCCTTTTGTCTTAAAAGCCTAAGCCCACAGAGAAGTCATATTTGGTAAATATAAATAGGGTTTCTACAAAAAATGTAAAAGGATCAGAGTTTCCTTATTTTTAGATATTTTCCTTCAGGTTTGTGTTGAAGAGTGGAAGGGAAAGAGAGAAGGAAGAAAAGGGTGAAAGGGAGGGAGAGAAGACGGGACAAAGAAAGAAGGAAGAAAAGGAAGGAACAGAGATCAATTGTTCTGTGGGTTATAAAAGCAAAAATGAGCCAAGTCCTGGCAGCCACAATGGAAAAGCAAAAAGACTCCAGAGAAAAATGACTGCATAGTGCATTATGGCAAGTTGGACTAGAATCAAAGCCAAAGTTGTCTATGTGTCAAGCACAGCTCAGAGGCAGCAGAGAATCACCACACCTAAGAACCATGGGAACCAGGACGACCGTGTTCACAATGAACCCGACCTGGGTGGGCTCCGAGGACCAATGAGCCTACATTCTTCAACACCCTAATTCAAACTTAAAGGTTTATGCCTGCTGCATGAGGACTAATTTTTCTATGAAGACAACATTGTCTGATTCCATATGAAGAAGGCATATCCCTCTATTAGCATGAATTTGACCCTGTTCCTCATAGAAACAATAACCCTAGTGCTACTGCGCAAAGGAGCACGTGACTATACTCAGGGTCCCTGTGTATCTGTGAATTGCACTATCTAATAATGGTTCCCAACAGATTTTTTAAAATTACTAAATTGCTGCCCCAGTGAAAGAACAGAGGTGGAGATGGGGACCAGGTCTTAGGTCATCTTGCAAAATTACTGAATGACAGACTCAGCCTGAGGGTGAACTGGATATAACCAGCACTGACCAGCACAGCTCAGTCTCTATGCATCCCACCAGGCCAGGGAACTGCTGAGTGAGAGAGACCAAGACTTGGAACTCTGGAGAAGGTAGACGCAGCTGAGCAGAAAGAAGGTAGCAAAGGAGCTTATGCCCAGCCCCCCGGGAGGGCAAACCTCGTGTGAATCACCAGCAATCATGAACGTCTGTTTTATTTAGGCCAGTATGGAGAAGCAGAGTTGCGTAGTTGAAAGAGCACAAGTTTTGGTGCTGTATCTATTAACTTGAACCTTAACTCTGCCACTCATTAGCTATGTGCCGTTGGGCAAGTTAGTTAACTTCTCTTTGTTCCCTGAGCTCTAAAACAGGATTACAGCAGTACCTAATTCAGAGGAATTGTGGAGTGGGTTGAGTGAGATGTAGCACATCGAGCTTCTAGCACAGGGATATCCAATCTTTTGGCTTCTCTGGGCCACATTGGAAGAAGAAGAGTTGTCTTGGACCACACGTAAAATACACTAACACTAATGATAGCTGATGATGACCTAAAAAGAAAAAAAAATCTCATAATGTTTTAAGAAAGTTGACGAATTTGTGTTGGGCCACATTCAAAGCTATCCTAGGCTGCGGATTGGACAAGCTCATTCTAGCATTTCTAGCACAGTATTACAGTATTTGGCACAGAGCCAACGATCAAGGATCAATAAAGAGCAAAGGTGGTCATTGCCACTAGAATGCCATGGAGACTCCACAGTGTCATAATTCAGAATGTCGGTCAGGAAGAGCACAGGGCCCTGGAGCCAAAATGCTTAAGTTAAAGTCCAGGCTCGATCCAGGCTCTGTGACCCAGAGCCAGTTGTTTAACCTCTCTGGGCCTTAGTTATATAAACAGAAAAATGGGTCAATATCAATACCTGTCTCCTTCATGTTAAATTGATCTAAATTTAGCCTGAGCTTGCCTCTGCAATTGGGTCCTTCATAAAGAGCAAGGAACTGCAGCCTGGCTTAGTGTGGAAACTAACTGAAAGCCTAATTTAGGAATATACTTTTGTAACAAACAGCTGAGTCTCAGCCCATTACAGCAGCTGAGTTTCAGTCATTCACAGGCAACCAACGGATTCAAATAAGGCAAGCACAAGCTGTAACCAATTAAGCTATACACCTCACTTCCGTTTTCCATCCATAAATACTGCCTGACCATGTTGCTGGCCAGAGTTCTTAGAACCTGTTCTGGTTTTGAGAGCTGCCCAATTTGCAAATTGGTTTTTTCTCAATTAAACTCTGCTAAACTTAACTCGCTGAGGGTTTTTTCTCCCCACTTTTAACATTGGTTAGTAGGAGATAGAAGTGCTTGGGGGTGCCAGCAAGGCATCGGAACAGGTTTGGCACATGGTTCACAGGATAGGTTACATACGTCAGGGTATAAACGGCTATGTCACTTTTTGCACACTCTGTTTAGGAGTAGAGGAAAAGGCCGGGTGCAGTGGCTCACACCTGTAATCCCAGCACTTTGGGAGGCCAAGGCGGGCAGATCACGAGGTCAGGAGATCGAGACCATCCCGGCTAACACAGTGAAACCCCATCTCTACTAAAAATACAAAAAAATTAGCCAGGCATGGTGGTGGGCGCCTGTAGTCCCAGCTACTCGGGAGCTGAGGCAGGAGAATGGCATGAACCCAGGAGGCGGAGCTTGCAGTGAGTCGAGATTGGGCCACTGCACTCCAGCCTAGGTGACATAGCGAGACTCTGTCTAAAAAAAAGAAAAAAAAAGATGAAAAGAGATGTTCATGAAAATATTTTGTCAAATGGCTAATATTAGAATAAAGCTTCCCTTATTAGGAAAATTCACTTTTCCTGTATCATTTCACTTCAACAGATGACCTCATACTACTCACCAGCAAGCAGTCTTTGCAGGTCTTTATTATTGAGCCCAGATGAAAGTATGATTAGGGACAGGCTGACCTGAGTCAGACTGCCTGAGTCCAAGTACTGGTCCTGAACTTCCTGGCTATGCAAACTTAGGTTAGTTACCTTCCCTTTGTTTCAGTTTCTTCTACCTGTAAAATGGAAATGATAAAACCTGCCTCTAAGGGTGGCTATGAAGGACAGCACCTGGCACATCACACTCGAAAAAATGCTATCAGTTACTGCTATTAGGAGTTGAAATAACTACCGGTAATTTAATTGGGATTGTTATTCTCATTCCCATTTTACAATCAAGAAAACCAAGGCAGCAAGTTGTTGCAGGAGTTGGCTGCAGAAGCAGCCTTCTGTTTAGCTGCTTATTCCATTAAACTCCACTCTGAACATAAGATTGATTTTTGGTGTGTGGGTACCAGTTGTGAATAGCTTTATTTTCCCCTGGTGCATTTCAGAAACAAGGAGGTCAGTATTCTATGACAACTCACCTACCACTTCAGACTTGATAGACTCCTTTCAGTTTCCTCCATAAAAATAAAAGCGTGGCGCACAGAATAGAATGATATTGGAAAATTTCCCCAATGAAGTGAGACCTAATTGTGGAAAATAGGAGCCAGCCTTCAACTTGGCTTCTGCTCAACCTAGAGACAGAATATAGTGATGTCATCGCTCCCCACCCCACCCAGGCCTTTCTGTACATAGTTGACAAAGAAAAGAAAATGGACAGAAGAGAACGAGATTCCACTGCTTCATTACGTGATAAGAGCATGTGACCATAGAGTAGTTTATACCCTACATCCCAAAAGGAACTCCTGCCAGGAAAATACATCTTTTTCCTCCCCAACAGCCTAGAATCTTCCAGTCTATCTCTGATGCTTCTGGAACTTGAAGTCCAGATCCACCTTCTGATACCTTCTAGAAAAAAAAAAAAAAAAAGGTGGTTTTGTTTTTCAACGATAGCAACTTTGTTCTCCCTCTCTCTGAACACATGAGCAGCTGCCAGGATCATGCATCCTTTAGGCTGATCTGCAAGTGTCAAACCCAAGATGACCATGGCTCTCAGGGGACCCAACACGGAGGTGTCAGCCATGGCTGCTCTCACTCCTCCTTTCCAGAGTCTGCAAGAGTTCAGCTTGATCCACCCAAATCAACTACTAGCCAAGCATGGACTTAAGGCAAAGCAACATTGGTCTCTCATTGGAGCTCATGGTAATCATTTTATCTGTAAGCTCTGAGGAGTTACCAGAAACTAAAGAAAGCACTGTCATGTAATAATAAAAGCATCCTTTTACAGTGTGCTTACTTAAGCAGCAGGAGGCATGCTAAGTACTTTATATACATTATATAATTTACACCCAATCCCAACCTATGAAGTTGTTTCCCATCTATAAGAAAGCTAAGGCTTAGAGAGCTCAAGTCACTTGCCCAAGGTGGTACAGCTAGCAGACGGCAGGGTTGGCTCTGCTTCCAGGGCCCATGATTTATCCACTGCATTGTAACTTCTAAGACATAGCATCCACCGCAGATGTCACATATTCTCTCCAGAAGGTAGCTTTCCAGCATCATTCATTCAACAGATTTTTAATAAACATTTTCAATGTGTCAGACACTGTGCTGGGTACAGGGGACGCAAAGGTGAACAGGAGGCTTACAGCTCACTAAAAGTAGACTAAGAAATAACAGTCTGTAAACAATGAATCCTGTGAAAACAGACAGCTGAATCCTTAAGTATATTTCAGGAAATCCAGGAATAAAATAGGCAGGTGGTGACTTTCTACTTGGAGCTCTGGAACATTGGAAAGCCCTGCAGATAAACCCACAGAGGATCAATTACCATTTGAAGAGTCCAGAACACTGGGCTAGAGAGCAGCTTTCCAGGATCCTGTACATCCCAGCAGTTGTGGGGAGAGCAAATCCTGGCCATGCTCCAGGGAAAGAGCTTGATGGAGTCTTACGGACGTCAGTGTGAGATCCAGCTATGGATGGCAGCGTGGTCCCAAGATGTGGGCCCAACCTACTTCAGCAAATGTTGGTGGGGGGTCTTCACCAGAAGCCGATGATCAAGACCAGACAGCACACAGAACATGAAAGTCAGCTCAAATGACCATAAATCCAAGCATGTCCTCAGTGCCACTGCATTGTAATGTCCCCACAAAGGGAAGAACAGTCTTGCCCCACCAAGGAGTGGTGGGGGGAGTGAGAAATACCTGAATGTGACTGAGCTTAAACCCAAATAGATTGAGAAATTACTGAATTGGACTGAGTTGACTTGGGCATGACTAGATTGGGCTTCCTGTACCAGTTACCGTAGTGACTAGTGGTAGAAATCTAGTAAAGCTAAAGGGAAACTTAAAAAGCTACATTTTTACACATGAGAAGTGTGAAACTAACTCCATACATGTTAGCAGTAGTTCAAATGATGATGTTCAGACCATACAGCAGAAAAGGAGCTGGAGACAAGTGTCACAGGTTAAATTGTGTCCCTGCAAAAACTCAGATGCTGAAGTCTTCACCCTCACTTCCTCAGAATATGACCCATCAGACAGGGTCATGCCAGATGTAATTTGTTAAGACATGGTCTCACAGGAGCAGGATGGGCTCCCAATCCAATATGGTGGGAGACCTTATGAAGATGGAGACACAGAGAGAATGCACTAAACACAAAGGCAGAGAGCGGGGTGATGTGCCTACAAGCTAACAAATGCAAAGTGACAGCCACCTACCAGAAGCTAAGCAGTTAGGCAGGGAACAGTGTCTCCCTTACAGCCCTCAGAAGGAACCAACCCTCCAACACCTTGACCTCAGATGTCCAGCCTCCAGAAATGTAAGACAATAACTTGCTGTTGTTCAGGTCACCCAGTTTGGGGTACTTTGTTATGGCAGCCCTAGCAAACTAATTCAATGGGAAGCCACATTTTTGTTCACTCATTATCCATTTCCCATGTACCTTGTAGGCACCAGGCAAAGCACAAGGCACTCTGAGGATGTGGAACTACTCATTGCCCATGACTGTTATTCTCATCTTAGAGCCCATAAGCTCGTTCGTGCCCCCTCAGTCACAGGAGGCTGCTGCTAGGAGTCACCAGGCTCCTCTGGAGACCTAGGTCCTTCCAAGGTGACTGGAAGTGGAACCCTTGGGGTCACATAAGCCCACGAAGCCTCCCGCTCCTGTTCCCTGGTTCCTGCCCAATACCTAAGTCCCTCTGATTATCTGTGTTCTCTGCCAACCATGCACTTCATTTCTCCTGACCTGATCTTCTCATATAACACTGACACCTCGGCTTTCCTGAAACTCACATTCCAGGAAAAACAGAGTCCCCAGCCCTCACCCTTTTAACTAAATGCCTGCCCTGTCTCCCAGCTGTAACTGAAACCGAACTCTGACCTGATGATCTCCTTTCTTCATCTGGATTCTGTCTTTCCCCACCCCCTGGTACTTCAAGGTGTAAGGGGTGCACACGGGGGAATACTATGTCCCCTGACAGAAAACCAGGCCTCACTCTTTGCTCCTTCCCTCACTCTCTTCTGGAAGCAACAACTCTCCACCTTCTGCGATGGGGGCCTGGGCACCATTCTTCTCTTTGCCTCTGCCCTTGTAGCCTGGGAAATCCTTACCCGCTCTCTAGGAGTGGAGAAAGCTTCTGCTGACCCATCGTCTTTGCCTACTGTTTAGTCCAGGGCCTTAGCTCATAGAGGTTCAGAGCATCTTTTTCTCTCAAGACGTTGCTATTGTTTTGATATTTAAGATCTTATTTTAATACTTCAAAGCAGAACAAAGAAGCTTCTTCCTCTTTGCATTCCCTGCCATGATGTCCTAATCTTCCCTGATGCAATGGATGCCTCATGAACATGTCCATGAAAAGAACGTATCCACAAAAAGAATAGATTTGCTATTTTTCTGCCCCAGCTCCCTGCTGCCAGACAATGAGGTGGGAGGTGAGCAGTTGACTGGGAGACAGCATAAGAAAATATTCAACGCTTCACCAGGAAAAAAAAAAGTGTACAGAGATAACATTTGGAATCATTTGCAATGTTTTATTCTTGTTGCAGTTTGTCCCATAGTGACCTGCATTTGTACCTACGTCAGTGCAGAGAAAAGACAAAATTCAACTGAGTTTCTTAGCAGACAGTTTTAAATTCATAATAGAGTTGGTAGTCTCAATAATCTAGGGCCTATTGATTTGCAAGAACCTGGCGACAGGAAGAAAATATGATAAAAATCCAACAGAGACTTCATCTCAGGGAAGCTGCTGGGCTTCCTGATGCTGTCCATGGAGCAGAATCCAGCTCCCCAGGGCCCTGAGGGTGTGTAAATAAACCCCAAAACCCAGACTAGCCCTCGGGGAAAGAGGAGAAGGAGGAACAGTGAAGCCCTAAAATGATAAACACTGAAGTAACTGCATGTGTCTTCAATTGTCTAGAATCTATACAAGCTAAACTCTAGATAAAGTTTCTACTACCCAGAAGAATGCGGAAGCTAAATTTTTAGAGAAAAGATTCTGAGTTACATTTCTGCTGCATACTTGAGGTGTGAGTCACATCCACTATAGCACTAAACCACCCATCCCAATTCCAGGCTTGCAGCCCATTATTCACAGCACATTCCCTAAACAGTGTCCTTCCCAGCATTTTAATGATCTCTTATTGTACTTAAAAATCACAATTCCTTACCCTGACTTAACAAGGTAAAGTCTTCCTGCCTGGATGGTCTCTGCTTTTGTACCTCGATGGTCTCTGCCTTCCTGCATCATATGGTCTTTGGCTTCCTGCATGGATGGTCTCTGCCATCCTGCATGGATGATCTCTGCTTTTGTGCCTGGATGGTCTCTACCTTCCTGAATGGATGGCCTCTGCCTTCCTGTGTGGATTGTCTGCCTTCCTGCATCATACGGTCTCTGTCTTCCTGCCTGGATGGTCTCTGCTTTTGTGCCTCGATGGTCTCTGACTTCCTGCATCATACGGTCTTTGGCTTCCTGCATGGATGGTCTCTACCCTCCTGCCTGTGGTCTCTACCTTCCTGCATAGATGATCTCCAACTTCCTGGATGGATGGCTCTACCTTCCTGTCTGGATGATCTCTGCCTTCCTGCCTGGATGGTCTCTGCCTTCCTGCATCATATGGCCCCTGCCTTCCTGCATGGATGGTCTCTACCTTCTTGCAAGGATGGTCTCTATCTTCCTCTTCAACTGTGCATTGTGCCTCTCTCCCTTTAGCTTACCACTCTCCAACCTTTCCCTCTCCCACCTCATGCTTTCCAACACTCTGTCCCAGGGCCTGATTACATACACCTCATAAGGCTCCCCATCCTTCAGATCAGGCTGAAATGTCACCTCTTCAGAGAAGATTTCCTTGACCATCAGGTGGTTCCATGCCTACCCCCACAGTTCACTATCTCAGCACTGAGAGTGTTTCCTTCATAGACTAACTCTATCTGTAATTGTTTCATTTGTATGTTGTTGTCTTTCACCTCAGTGTGTAAAGTCCCTGAAGGTGTTAAATTAAGTTTAACCTAAAGCTTCTTCCTTACATATTTTAATTTCAGACTAAAGGTCTCTGCCTGCATAGTGAACTGTAACCCAACTGGATGTGTAAACAGGCTGTAACCTACTCTTGTACCAATCACCTAGTTTTGGCCAATCAAAGATGGCCAACTGTTTAAATCATATTCAAATAAGCAAACACCAAGCTGTAACCAATTTAGCTGTTTATGTACCTCATTTCTGTTTTCTATATGTCACTTTCCTTTTTCTGTTTATAACTCTTCTTCAACCACGTGGCAATGCCAGAATGTCTCTGAACCTGTTCTGGTTCAGCAATGCCCAATTTGCAAGTCATTCTTTGCTCAGTTAAACTCTGTCACATTTATCTGAAAGTTTTTCTTTTAACAAGGATAAAGACCATATCACTCCTGTTTAATCTCTTATTTCCAAGGACTATCCCAGTGCCATGTACTCATAAGTATTTGTTAAGTGAAGGAATAAATGAACCCCAGCTTATCACCAATGTAACTTCTTTGATGGAGCAAGAAGAGGGAAGTTTTCTCTGCTGATGTGGGTAATGCCTCCACAACATCTGTTTATAGTACCCTAAGGAGAATTTTGCTTTAATAAGTGCAAGAATTTACATTTTCAGGAAACACATGTGGCTACTAGTGACATTAAACTGGTGGTGAGCCACCCTTTCTGGCTGAGAGCCAACTCAGGAAAAACATAAATGTTTATGATCAGCATTTTAAAATTTAATGTGAAAGTAACTTTACTGAATCCTATGGGGTGGAGGGAGTGGTGTATATTTTTACCATTGATACAATGTACTTTATTGATCAGAAAAATATCAGTGAGCAATACTTTAGTGGCATTACTTTTTTGTCACTAAAATGCTAATATGAGCAGCAATCTGTAGACATCTGTGATACAATAAGAAATAAATATTTGGTCTTTGTCCCAGGTTCCTGACACAGAGCTTCTAAAACCCTGAATTTCCTAGTGATAGGGGTAATAGGAACATCTTTTGTTAGTCATAACAAGCCCCTTTCAAATGTATCTGAGTTTATGCTAATAAGGTGACTCTTGGTGGGCCCCTAAATAGCTTCAGGTTGAAGGCTGATTGCCAGAGGAATCAACCATGGGATTAGACAGTTGAAACTATCAGTCCTACCTGGGGACCTTAGGAGAGGGGATAGGGCTGGAGATTGGTAATATGGTTTGGCTCTCTCCTCACCCAATCTCATCTTGAATTGTAATTCCCATAATCGCCATGCCTCACAGGAGTGACCCAGTGGGAAGTAATTGAATCATGAGGGCAGTTACCCCCATGCTGCTCTTTTCGTGATAATGAATGAGTTCTCATGAGATCTGATGGTTTTATAAGGGGCTTCTCCTCCTTTTGCTCTGTACTTCTTCCTACCATCATGTGAAGAAGGACATGTTTGCTTCCCCTTCCACCATGATTGTATGTGTCCTGAGGCCTCCCCAGCTATGCAGAACTGTGAGTCAATTAAACTTCTTTCCTTTATAAATTATCCAGTCTGGGACAGTCCTTTATAGCAGCATGAGAATGGACTAATACAGTTGGATTAAATCATCAATGGCCAATGATTTAATCAATCATGCCTCCATTACAAAAAAAAAAAAAAAAAAACCCTCTAAACAAATAGGTTTGGAGATCTTTGGATTTGGTGAACACAAGGAGGTGCTGGGAGGGTGGCATACCTGGAGAAGGCATGGAAAGCCCATGCCCTCCCCCATACTTTGGCCTATGCCTCCCTTCCATTTGGCTGTTCATGCATCATGTCCTTTATAATAAACCATTAATACTAAGTAAAGTGCTTTCCTGAATTCTGTGAGTCATTCTAGAAAATTATTGAACCTGCAGAGTGTATTGTGGGAACCCTCTGAATTTACAGCCAATTGGTCAGAAGTGCCAGTGACAACCTGGGACTTGTGACTGGCATCTGAATGTGGGGACAATCCTGTGGGACTAAATCCTTAATTTGTGGAATCTGATGATGACTCTAGGTAGATAATGTCAAAACTGAATTGAGTTGTAGGACCCCCAACTTGTGTCTGAGAGTTAAAGTGGCATTGGAAAAGACCATGCATTCAGAGTCAGAAGTGTTGTGAGCAAAAACAGTTTAATATTTTGTCTTCCCCCTTATGTGTATATCAGACTTTAAAGTCATGATCTCCAAAGTAAGATAAATGCAACCCAGAGGTGCACAAGATCATTCATTGGGTTACGAGAAGAATACATTAGAACTTCTATTTATTTTTGCATAATCCTTTAAAAATATGTATTATGTAAATACATAGTGGAATGAATATGTAATTTTAAAATATATAAATATATTCACATTGGAATATGTATATTTAAAACCTCCTACTGATAGGGCAACATACTGAACAAATATTGGAGGCTATTGATGTCACATTCCCAAGTGCATTAAATAATTTCACCCTTGAAATGACATGAGAGTCACGATGATCCATAGTTAACAGATGGGAAATTTGAGGCTCAGGGTGAATTGATTAGTCCAAAGTCACATAGGGTGTTAGGGATATGACCTGCACATAAAATATGTTCCTGCCATTCCACTAACATCTGCTGACTACCTGTTTATGTCAGGCTTTGTGGTAGGTACTGGAAATAGAAGACAAATAACATATGCTTCCTCCTCAGCTTGGGCCACCCACTCCCCCGTGATAGAGTCTCTTCTTCGGACAGGGTGTGGGACCTACAGCAAGACTGTGACCACTACTAGTTTCCTGGGGCTCTCCTTTCTTCTACCCTTCTGACTTCCTGTCCTACTCTTCCCACTCACCCCACAACCTTCCCATCCTTCATGGATAGCAAGAATCTGGGGCTTAGTGGTTCTGCCTTAAATGATCCTAAGGACCTCCTGGACGGTGGCTGGATTCTTCTGGGGCTGAGCAACATGTTAGAATGGGCACTTGCATGAAGAAAAGTGAGCAGATGGATTCTGGAGGTGTATAAGATACGGCAGCTCTCTGGAAGGCCCCTGCAAGAGGCACAAAGCAGAATGAAGTTGGTGTGTTGGGGAGAAGTACACGGGCTGCAGGCTGGAGGAAAAACTGTGTTGGGGCATGTGGTGAGGGGACTCAGTCAAGAAGACCAAGACCCATTGCAGGACCATGTCTTTGGGCTGCCAGAGGTATTGAGCAGGGATCTATTTACTGGCACTGAGCTAAGAGGTAGAAGCTTATTGACCAGGAATGAAACAAGAACCTGGTTACTAGAACTGGAACACGTGGTAGCAGTGTGCCGGACCACAATGCTGGCCTACTAAATCATCAGTTCCCCATCTAGAACAATTTCACATTCCCTCGCCCCAGAAAAGGACTCTTTCAAGAGTCTAGGATGAGGCAAAACTAGAAATAGGGGATTTGAAACATGTAAGTATACCACCTTTATTCATTAATTAGAGAAATATTTATTAAGAGCCTACTACAAGCCAGTCCTGTGTTAGGTAGTATGTACAACAGTGAACAAGAAAGCTGACCCTGCCCTTCAGGGATTCTGTGTAAGAGGGGGATGAGCAAGTGAGAAATGTGACAAGATATACCAAGTGCTGAGAGGAGAGGGGGAAGCAGTCAAAGGAAGGTTTGTTCTTCTTTCTTCAAGATGCAAGTATATGCAAAGATGCAAGTATATGCAAGCATAATCAAGAATTCAAGCATATCAGTTAGTGGAAAGGAGCCTAGAAGAGATGGGGGTGGGAGACGCAGGGGAGAGAGGAGATAGCTAATGGATCCAGGACCTCACGGATCCAAGAGGGAGGCACCTTCTAGAGCCTTCTAACTCTGCATGCTGTTCTGTTTACCAGTAGGAAGTATAGATGTTATCTCTTCAAGGAAGGTTATAAAATGGACTGTGCTGCACTGTCGGGTGAAAAACCTTGGCGTTTGGACTCAGATAAACTGGTTTTACAGTTTTGAAGCTCTACCGTTTTCCCAGCCGAGTGAGCCTGGGCAAATCATTTCATTTGTTTTAATCTGGGGTTGTGTTTTTTCCTCTAGGACCTCAGATGGACAGAATTTGATTCATCACATTTCTTGGTTCTTGATACCCTCTCCTCATTAGTCCATCACATATTGCACAGATTCATTCATGTCTCTGCATGTAGGCTGCTTTGACCTGCTGTAGAATATCTCATTGTGTGGATGCACATGTGGATCACTGCTGTATGTCAGAGCTGGCAAGATATGTCAGAAGAGAAAGGAGAAACTCTTAGCTAAATAGAGCTGGAAATAAAATAATTGTCCGTATGGAATAAGATCAAAGGTCCCACATGTTCAAGTCAACCCCAGATGAATTAAAGTCTTATATGTCCAAAAAAATTGAAACTTTTAGAAGAAAATTGAGGTGAATATATTTTAGAACTTAAGGTAGAGAAACATTTCTTAAAGAAGACACTTACAGGATTTATTGCAAACAATAAGACTGGTACATTTGAATATATTCTCTTAAGAATTTTTCCACCAAAAGAAAGCCTCGATTTCCTCTTTTTTAAGATGAGGATAATAATGCCTACCTTATAGAATTCTAATAAGATGAAATGAAGCAACATATACAAAATACTTGGCACAGATCCTAACACCTACAAAACAATAAATGGTAATGATTATTATTATTCTCAAACAATCCTAATTATTTATCAAATAATACTGAGTAATATGACAAGACATATTTAAGACACACAAGCCATATGCAGACAAGTGTTTAATATCATAGTGATGGTTTCAAGAGAGAGATAAGAATTTATTCTACATTTATCAGAAGTCTATAGCCCAACAGTCAATAAGTATTTATTTATAGTCAATAAGTACTATCAAGCATCCAAGCCAGGAACCATGCTAGGGGCTGATTAATTTACATAAATCACCATGAATTTTTTCCCACCAACTCACACACAACCGTCATATATTTTTCTGTGATCATAGCAAAGACCTACACATGTTTGGATAATCTGTGTACAGTCCTACAGAAGAACTTTGACACTATCAGAGACAGAAATCTCAGAATAGTACAACTCTCAATTATTTGTGCTAATGAAAGAGTAAAGTAAAAGAGACAATTAAAATGGTAAATGTGTTTTGTTTCGTTTTGTTGTTTTGTTTTACAAGTACTCAAAAACCTCAAATCAACCTGACCCAACAATAAGGCAGCAAGTCAGAAGCAGGCAGTCTTTCAGAGCTGTTTGTTCAGCAGCTCAGTAATGCCGTGAAGGTTTGCTTCCTTTCTCTGCTTTGTGGCTCTGGAGACAGAGTCCACATACATTTCAATATGGCTGACAGCAGTTCTGGAATGTATAAAGCCTTGCATAAAGAAAATGACAGTTCACTATGAAAATCTGATTCAGATGATGTTGAAAATAGATTTACTGCCTGCTCTGCCTCTCTATTTTCTAGGATTTCACCACCTCACAGACTTTGTACACTCATGGTTCACATCTTCCTCACTTGCTTTCTTTAACCAGGAGAAGATAAATAAGCTTTAAGAAATAGTAAATTATATCAAAATAGACTTTATCATGTAATTTGCCTAATTATGTACCTTCAGTAAGTGTTTATTGAACTCTGGGGTGTCAACAATTATTCAGGTCTCATAAGTAATATTTGCTTAGAAATCTATCCATGAATAGGATAACAACTTTAATAAAACAAGAATTTATCCCCACCTAATCTGAAAAAGCTAAACACCCCTTGGAGTACAATTCCCCTGGAAATCATCCCAATGTGGTTTATTGAGGCTGATGCATTTGGACACTGGCTTTTAAGAAAAAAAGATAAAGAGGAAAGCTACTGTCTACCACAACATATTCCTTTTCCCAAGAGCTGGTAAGTTTCTTCCATATGTGGAACCAATCCAATAACGTTTGGAACATTCTTTTCTCTTTCTGGTAATGTGATATACCCAATGTGGACCTATGATACAAGGAAGGAGAGTAGATCAGAAGTCAAAAACCACAGGTCCTAGTTCTGGTTCTATCATTTCTTAGCTGTGAGAGTCTAGACCAGTGACTTCCTAGCTCTGAGTTTCTGTTTTGTCATTCTTCAAGTCAGATCACCATCTTCCTTCCCTACTTCACAGGTAGTGTAGGGTAATCTTTTCAAAAGCCATTTAGAGGACATAACACAATCTTACGTTTATTTTCTGCTACAGCATGACTCCCTTGAGGGCTGGGAGCATGTCTTAATCAAATGTGTGTATCCCACCATTCCTAGCCCAGGCCTATTATTAGGTGCTCAATAAATGTTGATTTTAAATGACAGCTGTCATGAAATAAATGAAAACAAAAGCCAACAGTGAAGGTTTGCGCTGCCTGCTGGCTGGCATGTGACACTTAACATCTAAAGAGTGATAGTGGCAGCTAAAGTGCAGAAGGAATCCACTTTATGAAACTATCTGAGCAGTGAAGCACTAGAAATCACAGTCTCCTTTTGGCTACTGTTTTACATTTAGACATGAAAGCTTGTCAGGCTGGGCTGAGAATAGACAATGACAAACTAACACATTTCAACAGGTTTAGAATAGTTTCCCAGTGAAGAATTTTCCTGGCCTCTCTCCACCCTGTTTTTTTTTTTTTTTTTTTTAATACTTTAAGTTCTAAGGTACATGTGCACAATGTACAGGTTTGATACATATGTGTACATGTGCCATGTTGGTTTTTATCCCTCTTCTTGGAAGTTATTTTTTCCAAATGTACCCCATGATTGGTAAATTTCAGAAGAATAACTGGGGTTGGCTCAGTTCAGTTCCTCCCCTTCCTTCTCCTGAGTCTATTTCCAAAGGCAATCTGCAAGGGAGGGAAAAGCAACTGGGGGAGGGAAAAAAGAGATGTGAAGAAGGAAAGAAAGTGGAAGACCCAAAACAACATGGTGGTTAGTAGAGCTAATGAAAATGAAGAAGCTCCAATAATATCTGTATTTTTTAATCTGACTTTGTGAAAACCATTTGTTATGTGATATGACAATGTAATCAATGGTACTCAGTAAAGCCAGTATCCCAAAATTCAGCCAGGGGTCATGGCTTTGTGTGTATGGTTGTCCGAGAATTAAAAGAGAAGGAAGGGACTGTGCCCCTGTAGGGGAGATGATGTGCAGAAATGGACAGTATACACAGGAGGAAAGACAAGGAGAAAAGATGAAGAATTCACTAAAAGCAAGGACTTGGAGCTAGAGAAGCAACAAAAGACTACCTATAATTCTTGGAGATACTGAGGGAATACCAGGCTTCCCAAGAAAAAGATTCAAGCCATTCTACTGCACTGTCACCTGGAAGGTGGTCCCAAAAAGCTGGAGAAATTGGAGGCACTCGGGCAGCTGCTGTCTTGGTTACAGGCATTTGTGAATGGATGAGGCTGGAAAAGGTAAAAGATGGAGCAAGAGAGTAGGGAGGCAGGTACAAAAAAGAGACTCGTTATTACCTTCCTCTATTGCAGGCTTCAGAAGGTGAAGCCAGAGAGCAGGCTGTTTCTGTCCATGGGAAAGCAGGATGGTACAGCTCATATCTGATTCAGAAGTCAACAGTCAAACCATTCTTCCCTGAGACCAAAGCAGAGAATGAAGCCATTTCCCAGAAATTTGGATCTTTAAAAAATCACCCCAGCCTGGGTTACAGGGTAATTGTCCCATATCTATGTTTCACCTGCAGATTCATGGGACAGAATTATTTCCCAAGTCTAGCTCCATGCTCCTGCCCTGACTTAAGTCAGGGAATACTTGGTAGGTAGTAGCATTTATTATTTCATGTTCAAAATGTCTCAAAGGCTTGAAAACTGTAACATATTAAACAGAAATTTAGCAGACATTGCTTTGCACAATCCCGTGATGCCAGCTTGCTAGCATGGATATGTCCAGGGCACCCTACCAAATGCTGGACACAAAAGCTGAACACGGTAGTTCTTCCCTTCAAGGGTTCACAGCCCAGTGGAGGAGATTGTCAGGTGAGTAAATCATTCTACTGTACAGCCACGATGTGCAGAGGACTCAGAGGAGTCAGTGAAACTACCATTCCCAGGCCCATGTCTCAGACCAACCCTTCCCCTCCAGCCAGTAGTGTAGACTGCACCTCGTCTCTCCCTCTTCAGTGAATACAGGCTAAGGAATGCAAGCTTCTCTTACCCACGTTCCCTGAACTGCTTTTTTTTTAGCCCATCTCATCTTCTCCTGGTTTCGTTCAATTTTCTGCAAGCTTTCTATCTGGCTCACTTATCTCCCTTTATCCCTCAGAAGCATCTCCAGTAATTCCATTGACTGACAGGACATTTTTCCAGCAGAAAGCAGAGCTGAGTTGCTGCAGTGCCACGGCCACCTCCCAGCAACAGCCCCTCTGACCCCAGCGGACCTGCTACCTGGTTTTTCAGGTCAGTGTGGACTTTTCAGACGATATCTCTTTTATTTTAGCTTTTTAATTTCCGGCTGCCAGGCTTTTTTTTCTTGATTACGTTTGGAGCAGCATTTCACACATCACAAAAGCCATGCCAGTTTTAAGTTGAGTTAGGATTCTGCAGGGGAATCCCATCATTTTGATTCCCTCATCAAAGAAGGGCTAAGTTTAACCCCTTGCGAATATGAGAATGAAAAGGACAGAGGAGTGTATTGTCACGGAAAAGGCACCAAATTAGTCACCAGGGAACTGGACACAGGTCCCGGCCCCACAACTGACTCTGCCATGGGATTTTAGGCAAGACACCTGACCTTTCTGACTCCAAAATATTATGCCTCTTAGTCCTCCTCATGGTGAAGTTGGAAAACTCAATATATTGATTGCTATAAACATACCTCATAAACTATAAAGCACTGTTCAGTCAACTAAAGACCCATGCCAAACCTAGGGACATCTGGGCAGCATGTCCTTCTGAATAAGCGCATAAGCTCCATGAGAGCGGGGGTTGGCTCACCTCTTGCTCGCTATTTGCTCCCAGTGCTCAGCATATGGAAGGAAGGGAGGGAGGGAGGGACAGGGGGAGAAAATTGTGCACCCAAAAGGTCTGAAATGTCAGGTCCTTCCATATATTTGCGAAGTCCATCATCTGCTGGCAGGAGTAAAAATATCTCAAACACAGTAAATATCTTTCCTGAATTTACATCTATGAATTGAATCCCATTTGTGTGAGAAGTGAAAAGGCTGAAGTTTCCACTTTTCAATCAAAGGTAAAAGTCCTGACCTGATGCAATGTCGCGGAGACTGTTCATTCGCACAAGCCAATATAATAGTAGCAATAGCTTACATTTTTATAGTTCTTTATAGTTTATCAAGCATTTTCAAATATCTGACCTCATTCTGATCTTCAAAATATCACATAAGTAGGTAGGACGGATTAACCCTATTTTACAGATGAAGAAACTGGGGCTCAGAGGAGTGCAGAAACGTACACCAAATCACGAGGCCTGTAAGTAGCAGAGCTGGGATTTGGGCAGGTCCTCTTGGCACCTTGCCTTTTTCAGCTGCTAATGAAGACAGTAATGATGATGCTCCCATTGTTAAGCTGATAGCTCTGGAACCACCCAAACCAATATGATTTCCTCTTTATTTCACTAGAATTATGGTTATTCGGAATCTCTGGAGAGTAGTGTATGTCCCTCTCCTCATAAAAAAAAAAAAAAAAAAAAAAAAAAAAAAAAAAAAAAAAAAAAAAATCCTTTTCAGGAAGAGAAGGCTACACAATTGGTCAATAATCACAATTTTAATGACTTCATTAGTCATCAATCAATTGAAATAGCAACAATGATGTATCATTTCCCCCTATCAAATTAGAAACAATAAAATTAATGTTGGTAAGGATGTGGTAAAACCAGTGTTTATGTTCAATGCTGGTGGCCTTGTATACTGCTACAAACTTTTAGAAGCTATTTGGCCACATGCCTCAAGAGCCATGAATTGTTCATACTCTCTGAACCAGTAATCTTACATCTGAAAACCTATCCTAAGGAAATAATGAACTAGAGAAAGAAAAAAAAATATCTTCCTGGGGCCTGGTTGTTCAGTTCTCCCTTGGATAGCAATGAGATACCATGGTATCTTTCTCGTAAATTTCCTATTTGTTTAAGCTCATTCCAGCTGGTTCCTGTTACCTGGCACCAGAACCATCATTACAAAAGCCCACACACAGATAGCTAATATAAATATTAATATCTTCCCTTCCCTTGCTTCAAACTTGACCTCATTTGACATTTCCAGCTTCACAGCCTGGTATCCCATCCCTCCACACCCCCATCAATCCCAAAGCTCTGGTCAAGTCAAATGTCTCACAGTTGACCAGAGGGGCCATGAATGAGCATGTTCTGAGCTTTAGTTAGGATCGGAATCACCTGGAAAGCTGGTTAAAACACACACCACTGTGCGCATGCACACACACACACACAAAAGCACACACACCACACCTTCCACCGACTTTGAGAATCACTGGTTTAAGCAACAGTCTACCTCTGGCAAAATCATCTAGTCCTTCAAGTCCCAGCTCCTCCCTGCTTTTTGCAGCCATCTCCAATCACACCAGACTGAACTAATTACTTGTCCCCTGTGTTTCTTTGGGGCAAGAGAAGCACCTATTACACTGTATAATGAGGGTTAATTGTATAATCGATGCCAGCTCCCTGCTTGTCAGGAATATCTGGAGGGCAGGCCCCTGGTTTCATCGCCTTTGTGCTCCCAAAGCTAGCACAATGCTTGGCACATAGTAGCCATATGTGCATGTACGACTGAATTATTCCTTCCTCCCTCTATAGGGAAGTTATGGTTTATTCCTGTTTCCACAGGATCCATTAGCGTATTGAATAGCTATTTTTAAAAAACAATGATTAGCCATGATAGCAAAAGAAGAAACATGAACAGAGCTTATTCCTTTGCCAGGCTAGTAAATATCATCTTGCTTTGCTCGCTAAACTCCCTAATGAAGACAGTGGCTCTCAGGAAAATAAATAAAACATTAGGTTGACAACACACAGCACATCACAAGCACAGTCCACTAATTTGCCTATTGCTGAAGGACATTAGCCATCTTTGAGATAATCTCCATAAACATACTGCCCCATCTCCCTCCCTCAAAGATGAATTGTATCAAGTTAAAGTTTTAATGTTTTTCAATGTCTTATATGTATTTCATTTCAACAACATGTTTTAATAGCAAGATACCCATCTTAATCAAATGAAAGCTGTTTTTCTGTAATTGTTCTAAAAGTCAGTTCATTTTCTGGGAAAACCATCTTTTTGAATCACAAGTGGCTGGCCTAAACAGTGTTCTCAGAATATTAATGTGAAACTTAAGCTATTAAAATGTCATGGTTAACCTTTTTAAAACCTAATTAAATTAAAATAATACTATGTGGAATGCCTTTACAGCCAAGTAAGGCTCTTTTACAAAGAACCTGTTCCAAGTCTCAGAGCTAACACCTTATGAAGCCATGGTGGGAAACAGGTTTTGCAGGCAGACAAAGAGAGCCTGGCTTTACACCTGCTGTGATTAACTTTTAGTTGTTGGTATTAGAGTTAATTATTGCAGCATGCTGGATGGCAGGGACAATTTACTTGCCTGATCATACCTAATAAGATGTATTTGCAGATGCCAGCATCTCCTGGACTTAATCAACAAACTATCAAGACAATCAATGCTATTAAGCCCCATGTCCTTGTGATAGATTTTTCCAAATAAAAAAGATTAAAATCCAAGGGTGCAGTGCTAAGGATATAGGCTGCTTAGAAAGCCTCTGTTAGCTAGCATCAGGCTTATCTCCCTCCCTGTGTGGCTAGATCTATTATGCAGGAGGGTTAGTGCACCCTAAGGCCTGATTCATTTGAGAGCAAAGTTCAAGGCAGCCACACCAGGTACAAGGAAATTAAGCTCTGAGAACTCCAGCACTTCTTGGTAACTGAACTCTGGAAGGCTTCAAATGGGCCCTTTCTATTTTACCCTGTATGGAAAAAGATTGTCATACCCAAGGCGCTGTATCCTCTTCCTGCTACATAAAGAGTGAGTTTCTGTTCCTTTATTTGATAATCTATGCTTGAATCCATGGAATACATTTTTAAAAGAAAGAAACTAGCTATGATATAAGGCAGGCTGGCAAATTCCATAAAACAACATGCTTTAGTTTCAAGTCTGTTCCTTTTTAGGCCCCAACAAATTAGCAAAACTCCTATGAGAGGATTGGGGTCATGTGTGGGCACACAAAATAAGGAGGGTGCTACCACCTAGAGGGATCTCATACAGGTAATGGAGAGGTGCAGGTGACAGCAATCAGCAGCCTGAAGGCACTGAAAATATATCTAAGACTGTCTTTGACTCATAAGTCATCCATCCTGAAAAATGAAAGAAGACCAACATTCAGCATGAACACCTAGATCTCTAACATCTTTTATTCATCCATTCATTCACTCAACACATGTATTCGTTGAATTTCTCCTTCATGCCAGGGACTGTGCTGAATATGTTCCCAATTTCACTAAACGTGAGCTGTGCAATCTTGAGCTCTAGCAATTTGCACAAGGTCTAGCTGGAAAAAAAAACTGCTTTATGACAATGTTGGGGATCTTTGTTGATCCCCAGGCTTCCAAAAAGATCAATAACCCAGATATGACACATATCACTTCCATTCAAATTCCATGGGTGAGAACCAGTCATGTGGCCACACCAACTGACAGGGAGACTGGAAAATGTAGTCTTCATTCTATGTTCAGCTAAAATTCAGGGGTTCTGTTACCATGTGAAAGAAGGGAAAAACCAATATTAAATGTCTCTGCTTTTGTAAGATATTTGCTTTTATAACAAAAGATATAGTGTCTTAATCACACTGATGAGTCAAGAATGTTGGGCATCTCCATAGAGCAGAGAGATGGAGGAATGGCCACAGGAGCCAAGAGCCATGTAGGCAGATTTCTCCAATGGGATTCAAGCCCGCTTCAGGGCCAGGGCTTCAGAGTTAGGGACAGGTCTCTGGCCCTTAAAGAACTGACAGGTGATCCATGTTGGCATCACCATTCATAAATCTTCACAAAAGACAGTTCTCTGTCCTGTTTTGAAATAAGTGGACCTTTTAAAGTATCAGGGAAGAAAACTTTTCTTCTATCCTCTTAGGTTCAGTGATTTGGGGGTCTATGAATTAAACCAACAAAAGACAGACTGGCAAAAGAAAATAAAACAAAAGACAGTGTTTATTCATGTATGTACTTGGGAGCTCACAAAGAAAGCGGCTCAAAGAAGCTGTTAGAACTTGGAGCTTATATACCATTTTAATGAGGAGAAGGGGTTAGGGTTTCAAGGGACAACAAATGGTGGGAAATGACTGAGAAATATATAAAGAAACCAACGGAAGGCAAGTGAAGTGGTAAATTTTATGTGTCAACTTGACTGGGTCACAAGGTACCTAGACAATTGGTTGCACGTCATTTCTGGGTGTGTCTGTGAGGTGTTTCCAGATGAGATTAGCATTTGAATCAATGGACTCAGTAAAGCAGACTGTCCTTCCCAACAGAAGTGGGCACCCTGCAATCTGGTGAAGGTCTGGACCAAACAAAAAAGCAGAGGAAAGGAGAATTTACTCTCTCTACCTGGCTACTTGAACTGAATATTCATCTCCTGCCCGCAGAATAGGACTTACACCATCAGCTCCTCTAGTTCTCAGGCCTTCAAATTTAGGCTAGAGCCATCAGTTCTCCTGGTGCTCAGGCCTTTGGGCTTTACGGCAGAGGGACCTGACAGCCACAAAGGAAGCATGCCCTAAGAATGACCCTACATATTCTAAGAAGAATATGTGTTCAGAGTCTCAAGCTAAGGAATTCAATGTAAAGACTCACTCCTCATGTATAAAGGACATCTGAACCCCTGGCCTATCCCTTGGAATACAAGCTCTATAGAGAATTGAGGCCCTTTGTTTTGGGTTAAATGGAGGTTGCTAGGTGAAGGTGGCTAGGTGGAGGGTGCTAAGTGAAAATGCTATATAAACTGCATGCTTTTTACAAGTGATAGTGGTTCTCCTATCCAGCCCACCACCCCCGGACCATCCCTGTATGTAAGTCACGCCAATAAACCCTATGTCTTGTTCTCTGTCTCTAGGTCTCTTCCTTGACCTCTCAGACACGTTGCCATCTCTATCGGAGTCAATAGGATTCTGGCATGACGTGGCCTCTGACTAGAACTATACTACCAGTTATCCCAGGCTCCAGCTTGCAGACAGCAGATCATGGGATTTCTCAGCCTCCACAATCACATCAATCAATTCCTCATAGTACAATAAGGCTTATTTTAATAAGGTGTGTTTATGCATCCAGTGTCAACTTCTCATCTCTGGTAATGGGAGTCACCCTTTCCCCCTGGTACTTCCTTAAAGCAGGATTTATGATAGCAGAATTCTTTTGGAAGATTCTGCTTTTAGACAGATGAGGGAGTGCAGAGAAAGGCTCTTCCTGCATCTGTTGATTCTCAAATGCCTTTTACTCAAAATAATCTTTATGTCATGTGGCATATTCTGATCCCTTCCTTGGTCATACCCAAATTTTATGGACTCAATTACTTTGAAAGAAAAAAGAAAGGAAGGAAAAGGGAAAGAAGAAAGGAAAACAGAAGGAAGAAAGGAAGGCACTGGCTATGATAGAACATTTTCAGGTGATGTATGAATTTTAGGAAAAAAACTACATTTACATACCCATACATACTAGGCATTATTTTTAACCAAACAATTTATGGAAAAGACAAGGCAAATTCCACATTCAATTGGTAGGATTTCATATTCATTGCGAGCCACGCTCTGCCTGTGCTATGCTTGCTCCAAACATATTTCCACAGACTTGGATAATTTACCTTGATTTTTGCTTAGTATTGTAAAACGTCCCCAAAATTTGAGAAAGTACAGGGAAAAAAAACTTGTAGAAGCAAGTAAAACCAGAGAGGAAAGCCATGACATAGGAAGAGAAGATTTCACTGCCCTCAAAGCAGTTGTTTGTCAATAACCACATTGGTGGTCTGGGATCATGAAGGAATGTTTTAAGTATTTTACACTCTAATATAAGTTTTTTAGTTACATATAGGCATTTTTCTATGTTTTCAGAAATTGGCTAAAGATTTGGGGGTTGATGTGTACCGTTTTGTAATTTTTCCCATTTCAAATAATAAGAAATAGGCTATGGTTAGCATTTTTGTGTCCAACATCTGATTTTAGGAGGGGATGACTGATATCAAGTGGGAGGTGTCTGTGTTTTAGAAATTTGATAGGAAATTATATTCTCTTTACTTACTCAACATCCATTTAGCAAGCATTCACCGAGTACTACAGTGAGCCAGGCATTGTGCTGAGTGCTGAGGAGACAGCAGTGGAAAGTCTTTATCCTTGGCTAAAAGGATCTGGTCTAGTAAAAGAGACAGAGTGAGGGTTGTGAAAGAGGGCATGGCAGATACTAATCCAGCTACAGAAGCCCAGGAGAGACTGAAACTAACTTTGCAAAATCATGACAGTAGGAGAAATCTGACATAGTTGACTCCATCTTGCTTCTAACCTCCAAGCTCTCCTTGGTTATTCCAGAGCATAGACCAACCAACTTCGGGAGCAATTTAGTTTATAGTTTAACCTTAAAGCAAGAATGATATTAGCCCTTCCCAAAACTAAACTGCCTTTGTAAAACTAATGAAAGGCCCTAATTCTGCTAAGATGTAGGCATAGTTAAATGACCACTAGCCATTGTTCTGGAAGTCACAAGATTTGCAACTTTTCCATCACTCCTGTAGATAACATAACTATTACAGAACCTATGATTGGCTTTTTGAGATGTCTTTTTAGACTTCTGCATTTCTGACTACTGGCTGACTCCACCTGGACCAGCAACTTATGACTCAACTGGTCTTGTGAGACCCCCTCCACCCAGAGAGGGCTCAGTGCGTAAGGACCATTTTCCACACTCCTATGATTTCATCCCCAACCAATCAACATTCCCCATTCCCTAGCCCCTTGCCCACCAAACTATCCTTGAAAACCTCTAGCCTCGGAGCCTTTAGGGAGATTGATTTAAGTAATAACTCTGTCTCCCATGTGGTTGGCCTCACGTCAATAAAACTCTTTCTTTACTGCTATACCATGGTTTCGGTGAACTGGTTTTGTCTGTCAGTAGACCAGAAGAACCCACAGGGCAATTACAAGATGAATAAGAGTTACCGGGGTGAAACTGGGGGGACAAATATGCTAGGCAGATGGAGCAGCCTGTGCAAAAGCCCAGAGACAGAGAGCAAGGCAGCTGAATCTGGCATCACCACACCCCAGTGGATGAGCAGTGCAAGATCCTCCCACTTACAACATCCCCATTGGACCCCAAGAAAGAGGCTGAAATTTCCAGTTCCTCTCCACAGCCTCTACCCACACACTCCTGGCACTCATCTTCTTCATAGGCTACTTCAGGCACAAAACTGTGAATGAGCTCTAAAATGTGGTTTCCTCATCTGTAAAATGGGATAATAAAGTTTTATGTTATAGCATTATCATAGGTATCGAATGGGTTGATATATATAAAGTGCTTTTCACCAATATCTAGCACATTTTCAGTATTATATATTAACTATTAATTGTTAGCTAGAGGCCCTGAAAATGTGTCACAGTGAAGCCAGAGGTCCCTGAGGTCAGGCTGAGGATATCAAGTCCCAGGTTTTCTGCCCACCCCACTCCTCTTCCAAATAAGGCAAATGCACATTTGCTTTGGTCCACCATTGGTGCAGTAAAACTGCATCCTACATAGATTTAACTTAAGCACATTCAAGAATGCCCAGCTGGCTGGATGAGACTGGGAGAAAAATAACTTAGATACTGCCAGTCCTACTCTATTTTCTGAGAGCAAATGCCCCAAGTGAGCCTGGAGGAGAGGGAGAACAGGCACTCCCCTCCAACCACACAGTTTTCCCCACCCTTCCCTGGTCTAAGCAGCTTGATGGATACTTTGTTAAAGGATTTTCAAGCCTAATTGTGACTACCTGCAATTTTCACCCCACAAGCCGACTTTAAAACCTAACTCTTACTAAAAAGAAGACACTCCAGCACCTCTGTCCGCCTAGCACCAAGTAAATTCTAACCAAATTAGAAATCTTGAAGGCTTTCTGAGAGCTGGTCTTTACTTTGAACAGTTTAAATCACCCCTAAGCTTAGCCTGAAGAGCAGGATTAAAGCCTCCCTGATGTGGAAAAAAACAAAAGAAGGAACTGTGATTTACTACCTAAGCCACCGCCCTTAGCTTCCCCCACCACACTCTCCAGGTAAAATCTGCTTCCTTTCTGCCTACTACCGTAAGCTAAAAAGAGATCACCAGTCCTGAGACTCTAGTCACATGGATGCTGCAGCGGGACAGGCACAGAGCTCCACAGCTTGAAACATAGATGCTCATAGCTCACAAGCCCACAAGTCCACCAGCCTGCCACATCTCTTGAAGCTCAGACAGGTACATTCGCCCCGCTGGGTTTAATTTCAAAATCCAGCGCAGTCACTGAAAAACTAGAGCGATTTGCTCTTTCAGCTATGCACAATTTTCATCAGCAGTCTCCAGTGGCTACAATCTCAGGCAGGCTTTTACCACCTTTTCCTCGTCCTCTCTGTACGGACACATATTCCAGAGAAATGGTTTTTCTAATGGCCTGCGGAGGTCTGCCTGTGTTTTGAGGCTTTGTCTGAGCACCAAGTCCGGCAGATAGAATTCTCTTTCCTGAGTCAAACATTTATAAAGAGCTGTGATCTCAGATTTCAGCTTGCTTCTTACTCCTGAAATCTGATCATCCCTTTTGTCTTTCTACCGCAATTATATATTGAAAGATAAACATGAAGATGCAAGAGTATGCAGGGACATGTGTAAGTGATTCTCCGCAAGTGTTAAATACAGGGTGTAATTACAGCTGGAAGGCAGTGCCTTGTGGGAGAAAAGACAAAAAAAGAGGTGGGGAATATTCTTTATAAAATGTTCTTGTCTTTATTTTTAAACTTGATGCTCATATCTCACTTTCTAACACACGCGGACAAAGAGTATACTCACGTACACGCAAAAATACTCATATATGCACATGTGCGTGCACACACACACACACACACACAATGTAGTATTTTAGAGACCCTTGGTCTCTTATTTTTTCCAGCAAATGAACAATTATCCTCAATAGTCAAATAAACATCAGAAGATCAGGGTTTTTCCCCGCTTCCTCTGCTGTTACAAAATACAGCAACAGAGAGGGGCAAAATAGCATGAAACCTGAACCAGCTCACACAGAAGGACTCAAGAGAATATGCTTTTCCAAATGGACGTTTCAGTTAGCTGCAGTGTTCTCAGAATTGCATCTCTTAAATTTTGATTCCAAAAGGGAAATTCCCTATGACCCAGCAGGCACATACAATCAATTTTCCACATTATTTATGTAAAAATCTGTCCTATTGCATATTCTGGAACAAGTGACAGTTTCAAAATGAGACTTGCCAACAGACCCCCTTGTCCCAAACAACAAGAGGCAGCAGAACATCCCTATCAGCCCTCTCAATTTATTCTTCATCAGAAGCCAGTGGAAAAGGAATTCAGCAAAGTGAGATCCCAAGCTGCACAAAGCACTAACCAAATCACACCCAAAGGAAAATGAGAGAAGAGTTTGAACTGGAGAGTCTTACATTATTGGGCACACTCAGAGACTCAGGGGAATTTTAGCTAGGCAAGGCAGCAATAGTTTAGAGAGAGGTGGCTCTAATGAAGGGTCCAGGCTGCAGGGAATGGTAGACAATCTTTCAGGGCAAAGGCTCTGGGTCACATGACCTGTCCATGGCACAGTGGGTGTGTCAAGCACAGTGAAGCATACAGAAGGTGTCTGACTTATGCTGCTTTGATGTACAATTTTTCAACTTTACTGTGGTGCAAAAGCAATATGAGTTCAGCAGAAACTGTACTTTGAGTACCTATAAAACCATTCTACTTTTCACTTTCAGGAGATATTCAATAAACTACATGAGATATTCAACACTTTATTATAAAATTAGTTTTATGTTAAATGATGTTGCCCAACTGTAGGCTAATGTAAGTGTTCCCAGAATGTACAAAGTAGGCAAGGCTAAGTTATGATATTTGGTAGGTTAGGTGTATTGATTGCACTTTGACTACAATATTTTCAACTCATGATGGGTTTATCAGGATGTAACCCCTTCATTAGCTGATATAGTTCGACTGTGTCCCCACCCAAATCTCATCTTGAATTCCCACATGTTGTGGGAGGGACCCAGTGGGAGATGGTTGAATCATGGGAGCAGTTTCCCCCATACTGTTCTCATGGTAGTGAATGAGTCTCACAAGAGCTGATGGTTTGATAAGGGGAAATCTGTTTTGCTTGGCTCTCATTCTGTCTCTCTGCCTGCTGCCATCCACGTAAGATGTGACTTGCTCCTCCTTGCCTTCTGCCATGATTTTGAGGCTTCCTCAGCCACATGGAATTGTGAGTCCATTTAAATCTCTTTCTTTTGTAAATTGCCCAGTTTTGGGTGTGTCTTTACCAGCAGCGTGAAAAAGGACTAATACATATAAGCGAAGAAACACCTGTACATGTGTGTCTTGCTTTAGAAAGCAGGAAGGCAATTAAGCTTTATTTTACATGAATCTACAATGTTGGTGAAACCTGCTCTTCCAACATCTTGCAGGCACCTGGAATGGGTTCTGATTAGGCATAAAATGAGTCATAGCCACACACAATGACTTTACCTGGAATACTACTCACCTCTGTGTTCCTCCTACCTTGCAAGAATGCGAAGTAGACTCGTTGGCATCATTTAAAAATGGTCCCCTTGCTTGTGTGCTCACTTGCTCTCTCCTCTCTTTCCTGGAGAGATGATAGCAATTGCACTTACCTTCTGTTTGGGAGGGGCTTTGGGAAAGCTGAGGGGGTCAGGGTGAAGCCTGGGGGAAAGGGAGCAAAGAGCTAGCTGATGGGGACCTGCTCTGGCTGAGTCTTTGGGAAAAGAGAGTAGAGCAAATTGCTTAAGTTTCTGCATGATCAGCCCAGCTCCCCAGGGCAGGAGAGGAGATAGGTTTAGTCAGAGAACCCATCCAGGACAATGTGGTTGGCTGGAATGAGGTCAGTGCCTATGAGAGGCAGGAAGAAGTGCAAATCAAGCCCAAGCAAGGAAACCCTTAACATCAATGGAGGTCCATAATCCAGGAAACCCCTAACATACAGCAACTATCTTTATTTTAGGATGCTCAGAAATAGACAGGATGGTACCCCAGCCAGGTGAACAGAGTGCTACCTGGGAGTCAAGATCCCTAAATCTCTCTTTCAAGTTTCACCTCTGACTGCTTCTCTTATCATAAGAAAAAGTATTGAGAGCCTGCTATGTGTGAGGCCCTGCAGATGACACAGAAATTAAGACACAATTGTACCCTCAAATAACAGGTAGAGAATAGAAAGACTATGGGTTTGTGAAGCCATCCTGATCATGGTTCTATCACTTACAAATTGTGTGGCCTTCGCCAAATCACTTTGTGTCTCTGACCATATGTTTTCTTATTTGTAAAATGGAGGTAAAAATACTGCTAAGCATTTCTGAAAGGATTACAGATAATGTTATTCACCATGGAGGACCTCGGCGCTAATAGCAGAGCAAGGAGATAATGCCGAACAAACAGTGAGTTTGCAACCAGAGCAAAGTGGGCTTAATGCTAATAGGCCAAGGAAAAAGTAAAAAGGGAATGCATCAGAGAGGAGCTGACTGAAAATACTTTCCCAAAATGCTACCACTCGTCTACCTTTAAAGTGGAAATAAGGACAGGCAATGACTCCCACCCAGGGCCATGTAACCCGACCCGTTGCACTAAGCCTTGCACTTAGAAGAGTTTGTGATTAGTTTAATGATCTGCCATTACTATCTTGAAAGTCTATAATTTTTGAACAAGGGATTCAGCATTTTCATTTTAACTGGGCCCTGAAAACTATGCAGCCAGCCCTGCTCCCACTTACTGAGACTGATGGGGCTTTGTTGGTGAGATACCTCCTCTGAGGCAGCCCACCTGCTTCTCCGAGGGAGCTGGTCAGACCCAGATGCCTCGCTAATATCTCTGTTTGTGGACACACTCAGCATGCTAGGCTCTCCTTCTCAACCTCTAGACTTTCTAATGCACATGATCTGCCCACCTTCTCTGCAGGGAACTGAGTAGTAAAACTACACCAGCTCATCACTCTTAATACACACGGGAACATTTCCCTCCATGAAAATCATTTCCGAGATTCAAGAATTCTACCTGGCAAAAACCATTCCTGCCGTCAGCCCAATACATCCTTCCTTTAACAGCCCAACATATCTTTTATTCAACAAACATTTGTTGAGCACCTACTATATACACAGGTAAACTCCACCTGGAACTGATAGGTGCTTGACTAGAGCAAACAAAGCTAAAGGAACAAAGTCCCCCAGGACCTAGGTAAGATAAATCTTTGGGCAATTTGATCTGGGAAAGCTTTGCCTGGAAGATAGAGCAAATTCTGGGAGCAGGGATGGGAATGTAGAGGTAGGGCTGTGTTATCTCTGGCTCCAGTAGCTGGTGCAAGGCAGTTGAATGAGATGCTGCAAACCCTGCCTGCTATTAATAAGTTCCTAACCAACTGTTAGTTTCATTACTACTGACTGTTCTGCATCCATGGGCACCATCCTCTGGGATGTCAGCACCATCCCAGTGGTATGCAGTGGGAGTAGACTATCTGCCACCTTTGGCTTGGACTCAGTTTCACTAAGGGAAAGGGTTTGAGGTGGTCCAGGAAGCAAGGTGTTTGCACGCACAGAAGTGGCAGGGCCTGCAGAAAAGCCAGACAGTGGGTAGGGGACACAGCAACAAAATGCCAATTCCTGCTGATGAACCTCTCCTCTATTCCTCAGCTTCCCCACTCCATGGGCAGCTAGACTTGAAGTAGAAAATGTCCCAGAAGGTGATCTATAGGGTGTGCCAAGAAAAGATTCCCCATTCTTCAGAATCGGTGAACTGTAAGCCATAAGCAGTGAGAGTAAAAATAGCTACATCCATCTCAGGAGAAAGGGAGAACAGAAGTAGTGAGGGAAGGGGGCCCAGCCCTTCCCAATAAGCTCCAAGCCAGGGATTCCTGGCGTTTTTAAAAATCCATGCCCCTTTGTCGTAAATATGAAAACATCCTACTCTCTTTTAGAGTTGTATAAATTTTCAGCAAATTAAGTATATAAACTTCAATTAAACAAAAGGCATAATGGTGATCTAAGTAATGCTTTTTGAACTAAGCTTGCTATTTCTTCCTACCTCCCCAGTTTTCCTATACTACTGCCTGAGATTCTTACATCTCCTTTAATATATCCTGTAATGGGGATATTCCCTTTTGCCCCCTTGTGTCAGTTCATTCTCACGCTGCTATAAAGAAGTACCTGAGACTGGTTAATTTATAAAGAAAACAGGTTTAATTGACTCAGAGTTCTGCATGACTGGAGAGGCCTTGGGAAACTTATAATCACAGTGGAAGACACCTCTTCACAAGAAGACAGGAGAGAAAATAAGTGCCCAGTGAAGAGGGAAGCCCCTTGTAAAACCATCAGATCTCATGAGAACTCGCTGTGATGAGAGCAGCAGCCTGGGGGTAACTGACCCCATGATTCAATCACCTCCCACTAGGTCCCTCCCAGGACACATGGGGATTATAGGAACTACAACTCAAGATGAGATTTGGATGGGGACACAGCCGAACCATATCATTCCACCCCTGGTCCCCCTGCCAAATCTCATGTCCTCACATTTCAAAACATCATTATGCCCTTCCAACATTCCCCCAAAGTCTTAACTCATTCCAGCATTAAACTAAAAGTCCAAGTCCAAAGTCTCATCTGAGATGAGGCAAGTCCCTTCCACCTAAGAGCCTGTAAAATCAAAAGTAAGTTAGTTACTTCCTAGATACAATGGAGGTAAAGGCATGGATAAATACACCCATTCCAAATGGGAGTAATTAGCCAAAATGAAGGGGCTACAGTCCCCATGCAAGTCCAAAATCCAAGGAGGCAGTAATTAAATCTTAAAGCTCTGAAATAATCTCCTTTGACTCCATATCTTATATCCAGGTCATGTAGATGCTCTAAATATGGTGGGCTCCCACGTGGTGGGCTCCACGTGGTGGGCTCCCATGGCCTTAGGCAGCTCCATCCCCGTGGCTTTGCAGGGTACACCCCCCCTCCTGGCTGCTTTCACAGGCTGGCATTGAGTGTCTGCAGCTTTTCCAGGAGCATGGTGCCAGCAGTTGGTGGATCTACCATACTGGAGTCTGGAGGACAGTGGCCCTCTTCTCACAGATCCACTAGCCAATGACCCAGTGGGAACTCCATGTGGGGACTCAACCCCACATTTCCCTTCCACACTACCACAGCTGAGGTTCTCCATGAGGGCCCTCCCCCTCCAGCAAACTGCTGCCTGGTCATCCAAGCATTTCCATACATCCTCTGAAATCTAGATGGAGGTTCCCAAAACTCAATTCTTGACTTCTGTGCACCTGCAGGGTCAACAGGACACAGGGCACCAAGTCCCTAGGCTGCACACAGCAGTGGGGGCCTGGGCCCGGAAACCATTTTTAGCTCCTAGGCCTCTGGGCCTGTGATGGGAGGGGCTGCCGTGAAGGTCTCTGACATTCCCTGGGGATATTTTCCATATTGTCTTGGTGATTAATATTTAGCTCCTTGTTACTTATGCAAATTTCTGCAGCAGGCTTGAATTTTTCCCCAGAAAATGGGTTTTTCTTTTCTATTGCATCATGAGGTGGCAAATTTTTCCAACTCTCATGCTCTGTCACCTCTTGAATGCTTTGCTGCTTAAAAATTTCTTTCACCAGCTACCCTATGTCACCTCTCTCAAGTTCAAAGTTCCACAAATCTCTAGGGCAGGGGCAAAATGTCACCAGATTTGTTGCTAAGGCATAGCAAGAGACACCTTTGCTGTAGTTCCCAACAAGTTCTTCATCTCCATCTGAGACCACCTCCACCTGGACTTCATTGTCCGTATCACTATCAGCATTTTAGTCAAAGCCATTCAACAAGTCTCTAGGAAGTTCCAAACTTTCCCACATCTTCCTGTCTTCTTCTGAGCCCTCCAAGCTATTCCAACCTCTGCCTGTTACCCAGTTTCAAAGTCATTTCCACATTTTTGGGAGTCCTTATAGCAGCGCATCACTTCCTCAGTACCAATTTACTGTATTAGTCCATTCTCACGCTGCTATAAAGAAATACCTGAGACTGGGTAATTTATAAAGAAAACAGGTTTAATTGATTCACAGCTCCACGTGGCTGGAGAGGCCTCAGGAAACTTACACTCATGGGGGAAGGCACTTCTTCACAGGGCAGCAGGAGAGAGAATGAGTGCCCAGTGAAGGGGGAAGCCCCTTATAAAACCATCAGATCTTGTGAGAACTCACTCACTATCATGAGAACAGCAGCATGGGGGTAACTGCCCCCATGATTCAATTACCTTCCACTGGGTCCCTCCCATGATATGTGGGGATTATGAGAACTACAATTCAGGATGAGATTTCAGTAAGGACACAGCCAAACCGTATCACCTCTCATTGAAATGTTTCATTATAAAATTACTTTAGATTGTGACCTTCTTGAGGCTCTGACTTAATCTTCGTGGATCTTCTTAAGTCTTCTTTGAGTCTCTGACTACTTACAGAGGGGTGAGGCTCAGGAAGAGAAGAGAGATTCCTCAGCAGGAAACTGCATCTCACAGATCCTATTTCGCCTCCTAGTTCATTGCCTATGGAAAAGTCAGGGCTCAGTACATGCTGATAAATGATTGATGTGAGGATGGATGGATGGATGGATGGAGATCAGGAATCCCAGATCATTATCTACTCTTCTTTAGGACTAAAATTAATTCTGTGCTGTGGCCTTGGGCCTTAGGGGAGCCATGATGTTTGAGAAAATGAGAGAAGCAGACTATTCTAAGGAATAGACAGATCCCTGAAGAGGACAGGCAAGGCTTTTCCAACCTAGTTCCCCTATACTTCTTGGGGAAAGAAGCTTTGCAGGTCAGACTATTCCCACCTGGGCAAAGTCCCCCAACCTTTGGGCAGCCACAAATGGTCACTAGGCACAGGGCAGGCCAGACTGCCAAAAAAAGTCATTCAAGAAGGCTCAGAAAACTCCTAACTGCCACATGCAGGAAAGCCCAGTGCTATGGTCCTCTTGGCTTACAGAGAGAAGAAAGAGGCCAGGTCATAGCTCATGTTGACAAATCAGAAGACATCCAAAGGAACCCAGAGAAATCTAGAAGTGTGTTCTGTGATCAATGAGGGGATGAACTGAGGAGATTTAGCCTGAAAAGAAAACAGTGGGGGAAGAGCAAGGTGGGGGATGACTAGCTCTCTTTGGAATGACAGTATGTTGAAAGTCAGTATAATTGTTTAGCTCTAGAGAGCAGAACTATGGCCAAGGGGAGGCATATTTAATTTCATGCAAGGAAGCAACCTCTAACAATTAACGTCAGCCCACAGTGGGTTGTTGAAGCCTATCATTGTTAAGAGGTTTGTTAGTTTCCTGTCAATGGATGAACCAAAACAGAAGCTACAGGATCATCTATTTGAGCTGTTGTGTGAGGGATTCCTGCAGTGGGAGGAAGGTGGGGCTAGGTGATTCAAGGTATTTTCCATGATTCATTTGTTTAGGTGAGGCACCCACGCCATCCTCCCCTCACCTCACCCACACCTACTGAGACTCTGAAATCAAGCTTTAATTCAAGGGTTTGGCTACCAACTCAATTCCCCACATAGACTTTATGGATCTTAAAACTCCTAAGTTTATTAATGGAAAATTGTGATATCTTCTCCAGGGATGTGCAGATCCAAATGGGAGCCAGCCCCTTTCTTCCATAAAGGGGCACACTCACCAAGGAATGGTAGAAACCTTCACTTACAAAGTCCTCTTCAAACTCTGTCTCTGAGTTTCTCAGTTTTTCTCTCCTTTATCCACAGCCACACCCAAAGTAATTCCCAGTGCGTGCTTTGGAAAGGTTAATCTTGGGTCTCCATACTCTGTAACTCCATCATTGTAGGACAATCAAGTGTTCTTTCAGCTCAGCCCTGGAAAACAACTCACAGTAGTGTCTCTGCTTATTGAATTAGTGAACCTGTCCAAGGTCTGAGCTTTTTTACGGAAGTAGTCCATAGACCTTTAATCAGTAACACCAGGAGGTATGCTGAGGAATACCCATACCCTTCTATCACCAATCAGGCATCATGCTCCTCATCTTCTCTCCACCTCCATTGTGCTATGCTCTGAGTAGGACACACACCCAGCGCCCACTCCCACCACTACCCAACCGAGTATTGTACCAATGAACCCCTCACCTTCTTCTCAGGAGTCTTAGTCAGTTTTGTGCTGGTTTAACAAAATACCTGGAACTGGGTAACTTATAAAGAACAAACTTATTTATCATGGTCCTAGAGCCTGGGAAGTCCCAGTTCAAAGTGCCAGCTGGTGAGGGCCCTATCTCTCTTCTTCCAAGATGGTGCCTTGTTGCTGTGTCCTCCTGAGGGGAAGAATGCTGCATCCTCCCATGTGGAAGGCAGAAGGGCAAGACAGCCTAACACTGCTGTGTGAGGCCTCTTTTATAACGGCCTTAATCCCATTTATGTGGGAGGAGCCCTGCTGACCTAATCACTTCTTCAAGGTCTCATCTCTTAATTCTGTCACATTGGCCATTAAATTTCAATACTCGAATTTTGAAGGAGACACATTCAAATTACAACATCAGGTATGTAAGGAAATTGACAATAACCTACATTTTTAAAATTTCCCCTTATACACCCACTCTACCTACACTGGATAGAGGAGTAGATGCAAATTAGGTGCCAGGAACTGTCCAGAGAGTCCCAAAGTTTACTTTCAAACTAAACCCTGAAACTGACTCTGGGTCACCAACATCATCAAAGCTTGGGGCGAGCACCAAACCTGGCAGGTGCACAGTCAGAAGTCACAGTGATTAGAGTTCCCGTGCTGAGTGACTCTGAACACAGACCTGGCAGGTGCAGAAGTGACTCTTCCAACCCCATTTCTTCATCCATCAATGAGGAGATTGGTCTTGATGATTTCTGATACTTTACCATGTCTAAAATGGCACAATTCTATAATTGAAAGAGGCATTTTCTCCTTGGCCCCTTCGGTTTCAGGTGAAGAAACCTAAGTCCTGTCTGGTTAACTGATTTGGCCAAGCTCACACTGGTCTTTAGAGCCTGGTCTTCTGTCTCCCAGTCCTGTCCCCATCGAACCGTTCCTCTCCTGAACCCTGGAAGCTGGATGGCCCTGGATTTTAGGAAAATGAACTGAAGAGGACACACAGCACACAGTAAAAGAAGCCCTGAGTCCACTCCATCAGTCCCTTTGGCATAAGGCAGGGCCCTTAGTACAAAGCCCGTAAGTAGATGCCAATCCTTCACCCACCTTTCTTCTCCCACCATAGACCCCATTCAGAGCTCAAAGCAAAGCCCAAGGCAGAGGGAGCTCCCTAAGGGGTCTCTGCTCAGGACTGTTCAGATCTGGGGACACAAACAGCAGAAAGCCACTTACTTCTGAATTCAACGTTGCTATGATCCCCAGCTAGCTCTGCGTGTTTGGAAGGAACACTGTGAGCTGACTTGGAGCCCTGCTGGGGGTGCACTTTCTAAGTATTTCTAAGTATTCCCTAAGGAACACTCAGAGAACCCTTTGGGAATAATTATCTCCCACTGATGGCTAAACTCATTCAGCCACAGGAGTGTTGAGTGCCTTGTTATGCTAACAAAGTGAAGTCAGTAGAAGAAAAAGCAGTCAGATCTTGAGTTCCACACCAAGAACTGCATGTCCAGTAGGTTCATTTAATACGGTTTCCTAAATGAAAGTCACTAATGGCTACTTGGCAATGGTCATATGAGAAAGCTCTGGCAAAGGCTGTTAACTTTTTTTTTTTTTTTTGAGACAGGGTCTCATTCTGTCACCCACGCTGGAGTACAGTGGCATGATCATGGCTCACTGCAGCTGTGACCTCCCAGGCTCAGCCTCCTGAGTAGCTAGGACTACAGGCGCGTGCCACCACCCCCGGCTAATTTTTTTGTATTTTTTGTTGAAGTGGGGTTTCACCACGTTGCCCAGGCTGGTAACTTTTAAAGACAAAAAAGGGGAGACACTGGATAGTTAGAATTAACCTTCCAATAGAGGAATTATAAGAGATTTAATTTGAGAGAAGATCCTTTCTTTTGCAAGGTTGTTTGTGCCATTAACTTTGATGATCTAATGCATCTTCAGTTTTTCCATGACCCAAGCCAAGACTGAAAATAATACAATCATGTGCAACCAGCATTTTTTAGATACAAATAACTTGGAACACAGTCTGCCTATTGCTGTAAATGACTTACAAATTGTTCTATGTGAAGAACACCATGTGAGACTTCCAAATATCTGCCTAGGTGTCGACAAGTACCAAGTCAGGCTGATAGAAGTGACTGAATAGGTTCACATTCCAGGAACTCAGCACTCTGAAATGTCTGCATGGTTCAGAAAGCCAGGAACTTTGTGTGTGTATAATAAAGCACACTGATAAAAATCACGCCACAATGGTCACCCCTGCAACACTTCCAAATCCCATTGCCAGGGGTAACTGAAGGAAGTGTTGAGATCTGATTAGCTAAGACACCCTTAGCTTATGTCAGTTATGTAGTAAGCTACATGGAAATGCAGCTATTCCAATACTATCACCAGTTTTCTTCTAAGCTTGGTCTATTTTGGAAATAGAAGTGAGATAATGCACAAAAAAGAACCAAGGAATATCAGAGTAGGAAAGGACCTCAGAGCTAATCAACCCAGCCTCCCACTTCACTCCACAGAGAAGTAAACTGAGTTGCTATCTTAGGTCACACATTCCCTGAAAGCAGAGCCTGAGACAGGGATTTGGGTTCCCATGATTTATTGAGGGAGTGCTCTTCAGGAAAAACATCTGAGGGAGTAAGAGAAGCAGCATAAGGAAGAAGCAAGTGCTGGTTAAGGATATGACCTTGAGAAAGTTCAGTCTTGGCCTGAAGGGCTCTGGCTGTAGGCTTTCCCCCAAAAAGTGGGGAGCTGCTATCAGAAGTGGATGGTTCCCAGAGAAAGGAACAGCTGTGAGCTGTTAGATCTCAGTGCCCACAGCAGCTGGGAGATGGGTCCCTGGGCCGGTGATTGGGATCAGGGCAGGGTCACAGTGTCTACTACAGCCCCAGAAAAATGCCTCATGCAATGTGCTACAGATAACTCCAACCCAAGTTTTCTGGGTCTCATTCACTACTCCTTCTACTGCACAAAGCTGCCTCTTCAGAGTTTTTTGTTTTGTTTTGTTTTTTGAGTTTGTGCGTTTTCTCTTTTTTTTCAGAATTTCAGAATCTGATTTCATTAATTTTATTTCCCTGAGGATTGGATGACTTCGTGAACTCGGATAATCCGGAAAGATCTGAGGCCATTTTTTAATCCACCTGGAATAGCTAGATCCTTTTAATTACTTTTCAATTTGAACTTTATTTACTTTATAGTAAATAGTAAATGCTGGACATGTCCTGGTGCCTGCTTCACCCCTAAGACCTTCCTAGAAACCGTGTCACATCCACAGTAGTTTCTGTAAATGGACAACCTGTAGCCAGACTGATTAGAGTAGAAGTAGGCACCCGTCCCATGAACAAGCAATTCGTAGGAGAATTCTGTCTGCCTTTTGCTTTGTTTGTATGTTTTGAAACTCATGCAAAATAAGTAAATAAAAGGTGCAAGCTGCGAAAATAAAATTTCTCAGAAATATCAGAGAGTGAGGCAATAATTAAGGGAAGCTGAAAGGTAAACCTATAACCGATAGGGAGAGAGAGAGAGAGAGCAGGGGAAGGAAAGAGAGAGAGAGAAGACAAAGTGGCTAAATGGGCCACGTAGAAGCTGACATTCTAAGGGCGCATGCACTGAGTAATGGAGACTCTTGGTAGAGAAAAAACACTGGGTGGAGGACGAGAAGTCTAAGTCACCAGAGAATGGAGCAGAAACACAGAAGGGGGGTGGGGTTTCTGAGTCTATTAATGGCAGAGCTCAAAAATGAAGATCCATGAACTCTTCCTAAATAAGTGGCATTTTATAAGCTAGACCAAGGGTTTGGAAACCTGGGGAAGATATTTGTCTACCAGAGTAGGACAGATATCAAGGTGGGAACACAGCTGCAGGCAAGAGGAGGAGACTTGGCTGGTCGGAAGATCATGTCCAGAGAAGCTAGGGGCTGATGAAAGGCAAGAAGCTCGGGAATTGCAGCCAATGGTAATGAGTTGGGAGACCAGCCAGGTGGCAGAGCTCTCCCCAGGGGGATGGGAACAGACTGCGTGGTGATGTGGCACAGGCTTAGGGAAGTCAAAGGCAAGAACCATGACATGGGCACAATGCCAGTCCCAAGGAGACTTGGCAGGTGCACAGTCCAGGCCAGGTAAGAGAGGGGACCAATGGGAATGGGAGATAAAGGAAGGAAAGAGGGACCTGGTGGAAGCACCAAGTCCCAGGAGGCAGAGCAGCAGGACAGTTTCATGAGGGTCTTTTCTTGGTTAGGGTTTCTTTTATCTTTCCTCAAGCTTGGCAGGCACTGGAAGACTGGATGGAGTCTGAATCTCTAGGGGTTAAAGGCAGCTCCTCGTGTTATCTAAGCCTATGTTTGCTGAATATGCAAACATTCTGTGAGTATGGATCTTAAAAAACTATCAAAAAGAGCAAAGCTCCTATAGGGAAAATGTGCTATTAATCTTAAAAGTTCTTTTCATTTTTTATGGCTGTTCTCCAATAAAACATGACATTGTGGTTTTGTTTATTTTAGAATACTATAGTTTTGATAAAGCCCCAAATCCTTACATCAAATATATCCTTCAATGTCAAAAGGGCATGCAAAGATATTGTTCCTAATGAAAGATTTATCTTTTATCTGACAGTGATGATTTAGCTAGTGCTGATCTCTTCATCCCCTTTTCCGTTAAAAAAAATAAGTTGAACAAAATTACCTTTCTTGGAATAACAGCCCCTCTAAAACCCTGCCTGCTTTGTCATTACCTCTGTAATCTCCCTTGGAGATCATGGGCTATTCATTTTCTCCCTGACTCCAATTTGTCTTTTGATATTTTTCTTTGGTCTGTTCAAACAGTCTCCCAATTGCCCAGCTCATCAGAGCGAGGCCTTGGTGCGAGCGGGAGCGTGTCACCCAGCGCTCCGCCAGCTTTGGGCCCCTCCGTGCACTGTGGAGGAGCTTTGAAAGTGGTCTAAGCTCTTCTCGTTAAAGCTTTCTCTAGCTCTTATCCCCGTGACATCTTTTATCTACATATCATGTCAGAGGCTGCAGCTTCATGGTCCTAAAAAAAAAAAAGGTAGCTACTGAGCCTTTAAAAAAAGGAAAATACGAGAAGAATGACTGGAAAGATGAGAGAATTACATGCAAATGCTCAGAGGACCATGTACAGCTGGGAAGAGGGTTCCCTGCACAAGGGGGCCTGAAATTCAGCCTGTGGAGGGCTGCATGTGCCTGGACAGGTACCTCCTCCCACTTAGACCAAGGGGCCATCTGGTTGGCAGCTACTCTGGATTCTTTTCCAGATGTCGAGTTGGGCCAATGATGGATAGATAAAGTGCTGCTGCTTTTTCTGGTGTTTTGAGCTGTTGCTGTTATCTTTGGTTACTTTCCCTTTCATTCCATCGGTGTGATTTCATTCCTAATGGCCCCTGTGGAAAGTCCAGCAGCCTGTGGCATCACAGTGGTTCAGAGGATGCATTGCACAAACGAGAAATCTTACATACCTCTCCTGCTTCTCCTTTTACACAGCCCTTTGGAAAGAAATTTCTCTCCATGTTTCATCAGTGGTGCACTCACTTTGTCTTTGCTAGATTTTGAATGCATAACCACATCCCACCTCATTAGTGACAAGAAAGCTGAGCCGTTAAGCATGGCTTACACTCCAGGAGCGTGGTCTGTATTAGAGCAAGGTCCAGGATCCACGCACAAGCTGACTTGGCTTTTTCTTTTCTTTTAAGCTTTATTGATCTCAGGAAGAACTGAAGGTCTGTTGAAAAAGTGTGGGAATCAGCTCAACATACTAATTTATGTATTATTTATGCACTTAAAGAAGCCTAGACTCCCAGCAAGAAAGAAAAATGTGTGCAATAGAACTGCCATTGTTTTCAATCCCAACATCCAGAGCACTTCACACAGGCACTGTGAAACCTCATGGGGGAGCATGGGATATGGGAAGCAAAATGGAATTTGAAATCAGCCTGGGTTTGAGCACCTCCTCTATCATGAGACCGGGCAAATGACTGCACCTCTCTAGGCTTCAATTTTCTCATCTCTAAAATGGAGAGAAATGCCTATTTGCAGGGTTATTATGAGAATTAAATGAGAAAAGCAGTGCATGAATTTCAAAGTCATTACAAATGCCTGTTAGTAGATATCCTGTGTGAGGAGGGGCACAGGTCCAGCTTCTGGGTTTCTCGAATGGCTGCCTTTCCTGACCAAAGGCCCCAGTGGGAAGAGGCAACTCTAGAGCACTAAAGAATTCTCCTGTCTTTACCAATAAGACACAAAGCAAAGACTTGCTCCATTAATTCAGGCCACAGCTAGCGTGCATCCATCTCTCAATCTCTCTCTCTCTCTCCTTCCCCCCGCCCCTGTTAAAAAAAATAAAATAAAATAAAACTGCCTCAGTCACCAACCTACCATAAAGCAATAAGTCCAGTATTTTCCTAATAACCACAGCCCCATAGTAATGGCCAGCCTGCCTCCCACATTAAGCCAGGAGAGCACTGGTCTCTGAACAGTCCACTCCTCCCTGGTTCCTTGCTGCCACCAACATGGCTGTTGAACTCTGACTCCCCACAGTCTGAGATGTTCCCTCCACCCTGTGCTGGCCCTATATCTTTGGTCCTCTGAGGCAGGATGGTCAACGTTAATGCTCAGCTCAGTGAAGGCTGTGCACCCCTCTCCCCAGCAAGGGCTCTAGGACAGCAGTTCTTAGGTGATACTTCCTCCCTCCCTCCTCAGTCATCCTCTGGGTGTCAGGATTCCAGGGATTCTCTGTCAGAATTGTTTTCTTTTTTTTTTTTTTTTTTTTTTTTGAGACGGAGTCTTGCTCTGCTGCCCAGGCTGGGGTGCAGTGGCCGGATCTCAGCTCACTGCAAGCTCCGCCTCCCGGGTTCATGCCATTCTTCTGCCTCAGCCTCCCGAGTAGCTGGGACTACAGGCGCCCGCCACGTCGCCCAGCTAGTTTTTTGTATTTTTAGTAGAGACGGGGTTTCACCGTGTTAGCCAGGATGGTCTCGATCTCCTGACCTCGTGATCCGCCCGTCTCGGCCTCCCAAAGTGCTGGGATTACAGGCTTGAGCCACCGCGCCCGGCCCAGAATTGTTTTTCATAGCAAGAACTCTCTGACTCTTTCAATTCCCTGTAATCCACATCCCTGTGCCTCCAACCCCTAGAAAGCAAGCATATCTTTCTTTTCAGCCTTTGAAATCCAGTGGTTCTCCTCCTGTTCAATATCCCTGCTTCTAGCTAAATGAAACTATATGTATGTTATTGTTAACTGCAGTCATCCTACAGTGGTATAGAACACTAGAACTCACTCCTCCCATCTAGCCATAATTTTGTGTCCTTTAACAAATCTCTCCCTATCCTCCTCTTCCCCCAACCCTTCCCAGCCTCTAGTATCCTCTATTCTACTTTTTATTTCTATAAGATCAACTTTTTTTAGCTTTCACATATGAATGAGAATATGCAGTGTTTAACTTTCTGTTCCTAGCTTATTTCACTTAACATAATGTCCTCCAATTCTCTCCATGGTGCCACAAATGACAGGATTTCATTCTTTTCATGGCTGATGAATAGTCCATTGTGTGTATATGTATCACATTTTCTTTATCTGCTCATCTGTTGTTGGACACCTAGGTTGATTGCAGGTGTTGGCTATTGTGAATAGTGCTGCAATAAACACAGGGGTTCAGATGGCCCCTCATTATAATGATGTCTTTTCCTTTGGATAAGTTCCTACAGCTCCCCTTTGTCCCCTTCCCCCCTCATCCTTCCCTCTCCACTCCATCCACACGCCTACCTCGTCTTCTCTCCTTCCCACCCTCATCCAAAAAGGACAAAGTTTCCTTTTCAGTTTCACCACAGTGATTTCATCTCTTGTGCAAAAGGCAAGGTAAATCCTCAGTGAGACCTTCTACTACAGTTGAATAGTGATCCAAAGTGTCTTATGTGGGACAAACCCTGTGCTCAATAGTTCACATCCTTACTTCACTTAATTCCCACAACGACTTTGTATAAATATTACAAAGAGAAACTGAGATTCTAAGGGGTTAAATGGCCCTTCCAAGGCCACCCAGCTTGTCAACTCCACCACTTGTTAGAGCCCCTATCCCCTGTCATTCAGCTCCGCACTCCTGTCCTGTATATTTCACAACACTTACTATGCCAGGACTTCTCAGCAGTTCTTAACACTTCTCACAAAATAACTCATTTCATCCTCACATACCCTGTGAGGTAGGTACAATTATTATCCCATTTCACAGAGGCAGAAACTGAGACACAGGGAGTTTAGATAACTTTTCCAAAGGCCTACAGCTGCTGAGTGGACAGGGATGCAAACCCAGGTAGTCTGAGACCCTTCAAGTTGTATGGCTTCCACCCAGCCCAGCTCCGCCCAGAAGGGAATTCCCTCTCCCCGAGATCCCTACTCCCAGTAGAGGACAGGCAGTGTTGATGGGATAGGATATGGACCAGCGGGACAGGGACTATTGCATCTCCGTGGCCTGGAAATGGGATTTCCTACAGTCTCCTGCTCTGAGGAGATAGAGGCTGTGGAGCCAGGACCGGGGAGGGAACTGAGCCAGGATCTCCTGCTTGTGTGTGATGTTCCTGAGGCCCTGCCACAAATAGACTGCCATAGTGCCCAAATCACACCTGCTCTTTTGAATCCTGTAGACTTCTAGACTGAGAGCCACCTATTAAAATGAAAACACCTCTGGGAGCTGAATCTCCTTAAATACCACTTCAGCAGAGGTCAAACGGTCAGAGCCACACAGCCTTTCTTTCACTGTTCTCCTCTCGGTTGCCCCAGTGTGCTGAGCCCAGAAATGGCTCTCCCTGGCCATCAGGAGCAAAGTTGGGGGCCCTGGCCTAACACTTAGGAAAGAGGGTGGCAGAGGAAGCTGACCTCAGAGCCAAGGCTGAATTGCCACAGTCAGGTACAGTGAGACAGGGACAAACAAGTTCCCAAGGGGAGGAGAAATGTGGGCTGCCACCACAGGAGTCCCCTCCCGGGCTGCACAGAGCATTATCTCACGGCACGCATACGTGCCACCTGTAGTGGCACCCTGAAACTTGTCCATCCTCCCTGCTCTACTTCCACACAACATGACAAACACTGCTTACTGGGAACCCCTGTGACTGTCTGACCGAGGAGGGCTCTTTTTCTGATTTTGGGAACATACTCAGCTGACACATAGGGCAAGGTGGAAGAGCCAAGGAATTAATGACCCCAGAGGTATCCTGAACCAGTGATAAAAGCTGCTGAATCAATATCCAGCTGCGATGACGCCAGGGGATGTCCCACACTGTCTCCCAGCGTTCTCCCACACGCCCCAGCTCCAGGTGCCTGGCTTTCACGCACCCTTTACTGGCATCTTTTCTCGTCTCCCTTCCCCACGCATCTACCAGCGGCTTCTGGAGTGAACTCTCAGTTGAGTTACATGCGCTCAAATCCTTGTTTTGGGATCTGCCTTGGGAGGCATTACTCTGGGTATTTAATTTTATTCAGTTTTCCCTCCATATTTCGTTGGTCTTCTTGGCTGTTTTGAAGCTGTTTTGCCATAATTCATTCTAGGATGTCATTCCCCCTGTTTTTCATTTTGTATGGATGTATAGACAGTCCTGTGACCCACAGGAGAACATATGGAAGTGGACTGTGAAGATAAAGGAGCGAAAACAATGACAAGTATTGTCTTTATTGGAGAGACACATTGACTATCATCCTTAAAACAAACTTACCTCAATCATTTCTATCAAGCTCTATATTGGCTCATGTTAATGATTTAATAAACAATCATTGAGCACCAATATGTGTAGAATACCCTGCTAGACACTGTGAATGACACAAAGTGTAAGACACAGCTCCTCCCTCTGGAAGGTAATACGTAAATTGAGGAAACAAAACCTGTGCGCCTAACAACTCATCAAGCAAGATTGCATGCACTAAATACCAAATGGATGCCATGCAACTTTACATTTCAAGGGACAGTAGAATAAGCTTAATTTCTGGATATACCATCAAAGAGTTCAAAAAGAATTTCATTCCCTTTGCTAACTGCAAAGCAAATAGCTTTCCACCAGAGGAGCCCCTGGTCAGTTCTGCACTGCAGGGGAAGCAGCAGCATCAGAGCTTTATTCACAGATGAAATTTATGATAGTCTATAATGGGTGCCTCGCAGAAGCATTAGAAAATACCTTGCTAATCTAACAAGGTAACTGACTTCAGAATCTCTATCAATAGTGTTACTTCTTTGCATGAAACATTTGTTAGTTGCTTAGAGGCCCCCTATCCAAGCATGTTTTCTAGGGTTTAACCTGATTCTAGGGGTTAGCACCAATGATCCCAAAATCCTTGAATCTCAGAGGTACAAGGGACCTGAGAGGTCTTTCAGTCTCACCATGTCTCCATAAGTTGCCCTCCAGCTTGGCCACTTCCAGTGACCTGAAGTTCACTCCTTTGGTATCCCATTTCTTTGGAAGCATCCCAAAGTGGTAGAATATTCTTCCTCCAGTAGTAAAGTTTCTCTTGGAGTCATAAAGAAAGGATGACAGCAATTCTACAAAGAGAGGTGAAAGGCTGCCACAAACACCCAGTAGAGCAAGAAGCTCACCCCCACGTAGCAAAGGTGAAGCGTGCATACTCTCATCCCAGGCATAGGCCAGCAGTGCTAAGGAATTGTTTTGAGGATGCTTCCTCAAATATTCCCAGGAATTTATTCAACAGTCTTCAACAGAGGGATCTATAAGGTTCAGTGAGCCCAAGTGACTTGAAAATACCTAAAGGCTAGACATTCCAAGGTTAGGCCAGGGAGCCATAATTACTTTTGAGTCTACTGGGGCTTGCCCTCAGAAGGGGTAGATCAAGGGAGACAACAACAGAGGATCCCAAGAGAGATCTTGATCCTTCAGAGAAAGATAGCTGTTTGGAGGGGTTGGGAGTCCCACGAAGAAAGTAGATGCATGTTCAGAGTCGAACCTCTACCTACAAGAGTTTATTGAGTCCCTACTTAATACAACAACTGAAACAGCTGGTTCTTGCTTTTAAGGCACTAATTCCATGTGCCTTTTATCCAAGCCTTTGATTTCCTCCAAGCTGCTGCACTTAAACTGATCCACAGTTGCAACATGTGGTTTCCTTAGGACTTCTTTTTTTTTGAACAATGCAAAAACAATCGCAAAGATTAATATTTTGGAATTCCATATCACCATGATGCAGAATTAACAATTTTATTTGCTGTCTAGTCATGAGCCTCATCCCACCTTTTTCACTTTCACTCCCAAGCTTTCACTCCCAGAAAATCACTGCCCTGGGTTTAGTATGTGTCTTTCAGTCCATTTCTTCTAAATTTTACATTCATAATCCTTTATTTTCTACCCCAATTTAGAAGTTTTACTTCCTACTTCAGTAAAGTTTCAGGATATGAAATCAATGTACAAATACTAGTAGCATTTCTGTATACCTATAATGTTCAAGCTGAGAGCCAAATAAAGAACACAATCCCCTTTACAATTGCCACACAGAAAAATAAAACACCTAGGAATACATCTAACCAAACTGGTAAAAGAGCTCTACAAGGAGAACTACAAAACACTGCTGAAGGAAATCGTAGTGACACAAACAAATGGAAAAACACTCCATGTGCATGGATTGGGAGAATCAATATCACTAAAATGGCCATACTGCCCAAAGCAATCTACAGACTGAATGCTATTCTTATCAAATTACCAATGTTGTTGTCACAGAACTAAAAAAAAAAAAAAAAAAAAAAAAAAAAAAAAAAAAAAAAAAACAGGGAAAAAAAAAAACCCCAAAAAAAAAAAAAAAAAAAAAATTACAAAATTCACAGGGAACCAAAAAAGACCCTGAATAGTCAAAGTAATCCTAAGCAGAAAGAACAAAGCTGGAAGCATCATATTACCTGACTTCAAACTATACCATAAGTAACCAAACATGGTTCTGATGCGAAAACAGACACATAAATCAATGGAAAGGAACAGAGAACCCAGAAATAAAGGCACACACTACAGCCATTTGATCTTTCTTTGACAAAGTTGACAAAAATAAGCAATGGGGCCAGGCGCAGTGGCTCACACCTGTAATCCTAGCACTTACTCCTGAGGTCAGGAGTTCGAGACCAGCCTGTCCAACATGGTGAAACCCTGTCTCTACTAAAAAGACAAAAATTAGCCAGGCATGGTGGTGCATGCCTGTAATCCCAGCTGAGGCAAGAGAATCACTGGCACCCAGGAGGCGGAGGCTGCAGTGAGCTGAGATCACGCTACCACACTCCAGTCTGGGTAACAAAGCAAGACTGGGTCACCAAAAAAAAAAAAAAAGCAATGGGAAAGGACTCCCTATTTAATAAACGGTGCTAGTATTGTTGGTTAACCATATGCAGAGGAATGAAACTGGACCCCCAACTGTCACCATACACAAAAATTAACTAAAGATGGATTAAAGATAAAAATGTAAGACCTCGAACTATAAAGATCATAGAAGAAAACCTAGAAAACACCATTCTGAACATTGGCCTTGGGAAAAAATTTATGACTAAGCCCTCAAAACCAATTGCAACAAGAACAAAAATTAACAAGTAGGACCTAATTAAACTAAAGAGCATCTGCACAGCAAAAGAAACTATCAACAAAGTAAGCAGACATCCTACAGAATGGGAGAAAATATTCACAAACTATGCATCAACCAACAAAGGTCTAACATCCAGAGTCTATAAAGAATGTAAACAACTCAATAAGCAGAAAACAAATAACCCTATTTAAAAATGGGCAAAAGGTATGAACAGATACTTCTCAAAGACAACATACATGCAGGCACAAACATATGAAAAAATGTTCCACCTCACTAATCATCAAAGAAATGTAAATCAAAACCACAATGAGATACCATCTCACACCAGTGAGAATAGCTTTTGTCAAAAAGTAAAAAAATAACAGATGCTAGCAATGCTGTGGAGAAAAGGGAATGCTTATTCACTGCTAGTGGGAATGTAAATTAGTTCAGACACTGTGAAAAGCAGTTTGGAGATTTCTCAAAGAATTTAAAACAGAACTACCATTCAACTCTGCAAATCCCATTACTGAGTATAAAGAAAACAAATCACTCTACCAAAAAGACACATGCACTTGTTTGTTTATGACAGCACTATTCACAAAAGCAAGAACATGAAATCAACCTAGGTGCCCATCAGTGGTGAATTAGATCAATAAAATGCAGTACATATACACTAGGAATACTATGCAGCTGAAAAAAGAATAAAATCATGTCCTTTGCAGTAACATGGATACATCTGGAGGTCATTATCCTAAGCAAATTGACACAGAAACAGAAAACCAAATACTACATATTCTTACTTTTAAGAGGGAACTAAATATTGAGTACTCAGGGACATAAAGATTCACAACAATAGAAACTGGGGATTACTTGGGGAAGGGGAAGGACTGAAAAACTAACTGTTGGGTAACACGCTCAGTACCTGGGTGACAGGATCATTCATACCCCAAACCTCAGCATCATGCAATATACCCAGGTAACAAACCTGCATATATACCCCCTGAATCTAAAATAAAAGTTTATTATGGCATAATAAATAGGTGGGTGAATTGTTCCTTAGTAACATTAAATCTATTTTGTTAAATCTATTTGTTGTTATTGAAGTAATAAAACTTGCAATTTAATTTTTTAAATTTAAATAATAAATAAAAGTTTCACTTGCTATGTACACTATTTTAGTGGTTACTCTTTAGATTTTAAAGTACATACTTAACTATATTTTTGTAATTGAGTCTAAAGTTATTTGGTAACTGTATCTATCTCCTAAACTTTAGCTTGCTTTAACTCCCTTCCCAAATAAACGTATGTTATTTTTATGTCAGAATTTTAGTAATATTTTGCTTTTAAATATATAAATAAGTTATTGTTTGCTTCTTGCATCCCATACCTTTTTTTGGTCCATTTTATTCCAGCTTTACACATCCTTTATTATTTCTATCTGTGAGTATAAACTTTTCAAGTTCTTTCATATCTAAAGTATCTTCATTTTTCCCTCACTTTTAAAATATCATCCAACTGGTGTTATATAGTCTACAATTTGTTTTAAAATATTTCAGAAGAAGTAGCATGATATATATTTCTGAATATACGCTAGTTGTAATCCATGGTTGTGGTTGGTAAAGATTGGAAGTACCCAATCAATGATAAACACTCCAAGATTAGTTAATTAGAATTGAAAGATCGCATTCAAGATTAGACTCCTCAGAGGCAACTTCTGCAAGCCCAGTAAATACTGCTGTCTAAAACCACAGGACAGCATTAATCGGCATGATGATTTAGAAATATTTTTTCATTGTTGAAATAATTGGTGGTCAAGCTATGCAGGTTGGTTAGGAATAGTGTACAGGTACCTCCTTCACTTCTACATGAACAGGGTGTAATAGTAGGTCCAGCCAGCAGCTGAACTCCCTGCAAAGCAATGAGCTCTGTTTCTATGTGTTCTACCATTTCACAGAGGACTCTGTTAATTTCCAACAGGAAAGTCAGCTGATCCTGCTTCTAGAATATTATCACATCTGCCTCTAGAGAGTCATTTATGCAAGGCATTAGTAGAAATGCCTAAAGAATGGAGAAATATAATTTAATTGACCTTATAAGAACAAGCATGACTATTATGTGTGCCTGCTTACCAAAAATGTTTGTGACCATGGTAGAATTCACCCTGATACTTGCTTTCATTATAAATATCCTACCTGGTGGCAAGATTGTGCAGAAGGAAATCTCACTCACTACTAATCACTGTAGGCCACCAAAATTTACCCAAAAAATAAGGCAGTGATTGACTAGGCTTAGGTTACTTCCTAACAGCTGAATATGAAATTCTAGGATTAGAGTGTTTCAGAGTAGTATCTATTGTCTTCTGACAATTACCAATGAAAAGTCTGCTGTCAGTCTGATTGCTGTTGGCTCATAGCTAACTCTGGTGAATTTTAGGATTTTATATTCTGCTGTTCTGCCACAATGGAACTCACCAAAAGATTTTTTTTCTCCTCCAATTCTTCTTGACATTCTGCATTTTTCTTTCTAGAAACCCATGTCTCCATATTTAGACAATACTCTGCCACTGCACCTTTGAATCTTGGCTTTTTATCATTATTGCTATTCTTTCCTTACAGAGCTCTATTCTTTGCTCCTAGAGTTTCTATTAGACATACATTGGAGTTTCTCATTCTATCCTCCACGACTCCTAATTTATGCCATATTTCTATCTCTTGATCTCTCTATACTACAAATGAAAGACTGTGTCAGTTCCATCTTCCAAATCATTAATTCTTTCTTTATCTGTATCTAACCTATACTGTAACCCATCTACTGAGCTTTTTATTTCAATGACTGTTTCTCATTTTTAAGATTTCAACTTGGTTCTTTTAAATTTGACTTTGAATAATTTATTAATATTTCTGGCATTACTATGTGTTTGGTGTGGAAACATGGTCTCTTAGCAAATGCTCAATTGGTCTTTTCACTCAAAAGTCATCACATTGATCCTTTAGTGTGGCTGGGAGTTTAATTCAAGGCAACTTGATTTTAAGAAGATATAATAGTAGAATTATGAGGAAGGCACCCAGAATCTTTTTACTGTTAGGCCAGAACCAGGAGACAGACAATAGTAAAGTATGAATCTGAAATACTTCATATGCATAGAGAAACCATTTTACAGCTACTTCACAATTACATCATGCTCTCTAATGATAGGTTTTCAACATCATGGCTAGAGCTTGGCTTTGTAACTGCAAACTCTTGAGAGAAAACTGTGCCAAAAGCAGAGGTGTTTGATCCGGTGAGACACAGTTACTAAGGGACAATTTGATGCAAATAAATCAGCAAACACTAAGCAGCTGGATACCTGCTACCGGAGCAAGCTTGGAGTGACTTAGAGGCCAGCTGGCAGGGAAACTGCTAATTGAAAATAGACAATCACAGGGTTCTTAAGCAGATCAGTGATATCATGCTGCTACTTCATTTTCTTTTTTTTTTTTTCTGCTTTGTGACAGAATTGAGAGAAGATACAAGGGACATTTTAGCTGGTTAAGGATGCCAGAAAGGTTAAAATCAGGCCAACCCTCTCAGTAGCCAATAGTCTATACAGAAAAAAAAAAAAAAAAAAAACGTATGTGGTTCTGAAGGAGAAATGGTGGGGACCAGAGGGCTAGAAGTCTCGTAATTGCAACAACAAAAGAAAACACTGAAAGTACTAAGATTTACTATTGCCTCAAGACAAAGACGGTTAATACTAACTGAAAACCAGTTAAGCATTAGTGTTGACTCTCCTGGAACAACTGCTATCATGCAGATTCCTGAGCTTCCACCCAAGGTAATTGATTCAGTAGGTCTGGAATGGGGCTCAGAAATCTGCATTTTAACAAGCATTCAGATTCTGATAGGATTCTGATAGGAATGGTCAAAAAACATGGTGAGAAGCATTGGATTAAACTGTGGTGCAAATTATATCTAGTGATGGTAGATATTTCAATTTGGTTCCAAAATGTGATTTACCTCTTAAATAAAATAAGTATTGATTGGTAGATGTTTGCACTAAGTTATTTAAATAAAGCTTATTTCACGGAAACAGAAAAACTAGAGTGGAAAGCTACGCTAACTGGGCTTCTCCGTTACCCACACCTGTGAGAAGGGCATCCTCTAAAGCAGCTCACCTAGTGTAGCTGCTCTAATGCAGTGGTTCTCAATCCTGACTGCACATTAGATCATCTGGGATGCTTATTAAAAATACCAATGCCCCAAGACAAGGATGCCCTCTCTCACCACTCCTATTCAACATAGTGTTGGAAGTTCTGGCTGGGGCAATCAGGCAGAAGAAAGAAGTAAAGGGTATTCAGTTAGGAAAAGAAGAAGTCAAATTGTCCCTGTTTGCAGATGACATGATTGTATATTAGAAAACCCCATCATCTCAGCCCAAAATCTCCTTAAGCTGATAAGCAACTTCAGCAAAGTCTCAGGATATGAAATCAACGTGCAAAAATCGTAAACATTCCTATACACCAGTAACAGACATATAGCCAAATCATGAGTGAACTCACATTCATAATTGCTACAAAGTGAATAAAATACATAAGAATCCAATTTACAAGGGATGTGAGGGACCACTTCAAGGAGAACTACAAAGCACTACTCAACAAAATAAAATAGGACACAAACAAATGGAAGAATATTCCATGCTCATGGATAGGAAGAATCAATATCGTGAAAATGACCATATTGCCCAAGGTAATTTATAGATTAAATGCCATTCCCATCAAGCTACCAATGACTTTCTTCACAGAATTGGAAAAAACTACTTTGAAGTTCATATGGAACCAAAAAAAGAGCCCAAATTGCTAAGACAATCCTAAGCAAAAAGAACAAAGCTGGAGGCATCACGCTACCTGACTTCAAACTATACTACAAGGCTACAGTAACAAAAACAGCATGCTACTGGTACCAAAACAGATATATAGACCAATGGAACAGAACAGAGGCCTCAAAAATAACACCACACACCTACAACCATCTGATCTTTGACAAACCTGACAAAAATAAGAAATGGGGAAAGAATTCCCTATTAATAAATGGTGCTGGGAAAACTGGCTAGCCATATGTAGAAAGCTGAAACTGGATCCCTTCTGAAACTGGATCCCTTCCTTATACCTTATACAAAAATTAATCCAAGATGGATTAAAACTTAAATGTTAGACCTAAAACCATAAAAACCCTAGAAGAAAACCTAGGCAATACCATTCAAGACATAGGCATGGGCAAAGACTTTATGACTAAAATACCAAAAGCAATTGCAACAAAAGCCAAAATTGACAAATGGGATCTAATTAAACTAAAGAGCTCCTGCATAGCAAAAAAAAAAAAAAAAATCCTACCCATTAGAGTGAACAGAAAACCTGCAGAATGGAAGAAGATTTTTGCAATCTACCCATCTAACAAAGGGTTAATATCCAGAACCTACTAAGAACTCAAACATATTTACAAGAAAAAACAAATAACCCCATCAAAAAGTGGGTAAAGGATATGAACAGACACTTCTCAAAAGATGACATCTATGCAGCCAATAGACACATGAAAAAATGCTTGTCATCACTCGCCATCAGAAAAATGCAAATCAAAACCACAATGAGATACCATCTCACACCTGTTAGAATGGCGATCATTAAAAAGTCAGGAAACAACAGATGCTGGAGAGGATGTGGAGAAATAGGCACGCTTTTACACTGTTGGTGGGAGTGTAAATTAGTTTAACTGTTGTTGAAGACAGTGTGGCTATCCTTCAAGGATCTAGAACTAGAAATACCATTTGACCCAGCAATCCTATTACTGGGTATATACCCAAAGGATTATAAATCATGCTGCTATAAAGACACATGCACACGTATGTTTATTGCAGCACTCTTCACAATAACAAAGACTTGGAACCAACCCAAATGTCCATCAATGATAGATTGGATTAAAAAATGTGGCATATATACACCATGGAATACTATGCAGTCATAAAAAAGGATGAGTTCATGTCCTTTGCAGGGACATGGAGGAAGCTGGAAACCATCATTCTCAGCAAACTATCACAAGGACAGAAAACCAACCACTGCATGTTCTCACTCACAGGTGGGAACTGACCAATGAGATCACTTGGACACAGGGCTGGGCACATTACACACCAGGGCCTGTCGTGGGGTGGGGGGATGGGGAAGGGATAGCATTAGGAGAAATACCTAATGCAAATGACAAGTTGATGTGTGCAGCAAACCAACATTCCACATGTATACCTATGTATCAAACCTGCGCATTGTGCACATGCACCCTAGAACTTAAAGTATAATAATAATAATAATAAAATTAGGTAGAAGGCAAAAAACAAAAAAAAAAAAACAAAAAAAAAACATACCAGTGCCTGGGCTCTACCCCAAACCAGTTAAATCTGAACATCCAGGAGTGAAGCCCAAGTATCAGCAATTTTTAAAAGCTCACCAAGCAATTTTCACGTGCAGCCAAAGTTGAGAGCCACTGGCTCTAATGAAAACTGAAGAGCTAGTCTTGCAAAACAAACCGCCGAAATCAAAGGCAAACATTACTGCCTGTTTTGCAAATGACACTCGGGCTGGACATAAGAAATAATTAGGCATCTGGTGAAAAGACCTGTATTTCAGAATATGCCTGAAAAGCAAGCTGTGTAGGAGTTCACAAACATGGATTTTGCTGGTAGGGCCTCTTTCAGAAATAACACCAGACCGGTGCCTTTACTTCCAACAGCCATGGCTGGTAAGTAGGAAATTTCAGCTCCATCCATTCAAATATTGGTTGCAGTAGAAAATTAGTCCAGTCGTCATCATTGATTAAGCAGTATTTTTCAAAGTCTCTATTCATCAGGAAAGGGATCCCATTCAACAGATTAACGGGTTATTTTAGTGATTAGCTAGTGGTTTTCATCAGGTTAGCAAAATGCTTTATAGATATAGTTCAGTCAAACAGTAGCTCCTGATATTGACAAAAGAATTCTCCCAGCACTCTCCCCCACCCACGCCTGACTCTCAGGGTTGGGGAAGGCAGTCAATTCATCCCACTTGGCACCGTTGCTCCCATTGCCTCAGTCTACTCCATCCTGTCCATCTTCTCTTACACTCCAAGGTCAGGATAAGCTCTAGATTTTGACTTGACAACAATATTCAAATTCTCCTTCTCAATTATTCTTTTTTGAATGAAACAAGCTTTATATTTTGAACACTTTTTCTACCCAAAATGTCTGGCAATTGTTGAGTATTTTTATAGGCTTTCCATCTTTTTCACATCTTTTAAATAACAGTTTCAGCAAGCAGTGCCATTCAAGCAATTATCTGAATCATTTAGTCTGCCTTGGATGGATATCATGAGAAGATAGGCAGTTGGCAACGAGAGACCAGGGACTCCTCTGCTCTTGCCCTGAATTCTCCCACCACAGATCTCTGATCCTTTGCCAGCTTTGAGGAAGCAGCCTTGCTAGAGGCCCGCTTCTTGTGGCCCTTAACAGTTCCACCAGAGGAAGCCACTTGGTGTCATGGTAGGAGAAAGGTTTCAAAGCCCAGGAGCCTGGAGATGCAAGCGGGGGTCATGACACCACCTTTTGTAGCTGAGGGACCTAGGCCAAGCCATTTAACTTTTCTGAGCTGCTGTTTCCTCTCCTGTGAAATGGAAATAAAAATCTCACCCTGTCTCCCTTAATAGATTGTTGTGAGAATGAAATGAGGTGGTAGATGTGAAAGGGCTCTGGAAATTGTGAAGCCTCATAAAGGTCCAAAGTTTTAGCATTAGACCGTGTGATCCGTGCACCCCTGAATTCCATTCTTCATGACAAAGAAAGTCGTCAACATCAAATGCACAATTGAAGGGCCCCTTTGGGAATACACGACAAGTTCTCCTTCCCACTGTCTGAATTACTGATGGAGATAGATATTCCCAAGGCATAGAAAATTCTGCTGGCTTTGGTCCCTTGAGAGCTGTCATAGAAAATATGACAAGGAAGCCTAGAGAAAGATAAAGGGATTAGGGGCTTCAAAGAAAGGGGTTTTGTTTTAGCAAAGACCTTTCCTATAGAGGTCTCTAAACCAGTACAGGCTTTTCACCCGTCCCAGATGGTTTACATGGTGGCCCTGTTTGAAGGCCCCAGATGGCTGAAATGACCTCTATGAAAACATCACGCTGTCTGAGGAGTCTAAATCGCAAGCAAGGCAATCAAGCTTCTACTTTTGTCACGTTGTACTGAGTCAGCCAAAACCCATCAGAGGACAAGTATTTTGCCAATGTGAAAACAGAATCATGCACATCTTTACCAGGATATTTTAACTGCAAAGGAAATCTGAATTCACTTGCCATATTAAGGAGAGGCTAGAGGAGTTATTCCTATCCAAAAAGTAAGCTGCCTTATGGTCAGAATGAAGCTCCATTCCTAGGAATGAATGTCACGTTAAATGTACAAGATTCAATGTGGAAAATGTATACAGTACAGATACAGTTATAAAATACCGTATTAATAGAATGAGGGGAGCAGTTGTTCAAGCCTGTAACGCAGTTGTTCTAAGACGCTTGATATCTAGTGACATCTAGTGGTGGCAGATATGAAAGCCTTCACGGCTATTATTTTTAGGATGGCAAAACAATGGATTCACCAAACTCGCCTATTGGTCATAGTATAGTTTGCCCATTCCCCATGGGCCAGAACTTGAGAACTCACATCCAATGCAGAATATGGTAGCAGCAGTAACAGAAAAGAACAGAATATCTTCAGGTCTGCTATATTTTTCATTTTTATTTAAATTGGTGCTTACTGTAAACCTGCTTCCTTTAGACACAGTAGATAATTGTAGCGGCAAGAATATAGCATTTGTGGGTCAAAAATCTAAGATATATTGCCTGGTATGGACCTAACTTAGCAGATGGTATGACACTGAAGAATAACTTCGTTGAAGAACGAACAGCATGTTCCCTTTTGAAATAATAAGATTTTAAAAAATGCATTTTATCCAAAAAAGGTAGACATTCTCCCTTTTTACCCAGTGAATTTGCTGTTTTTTAGTACTGTACCATTCAGACCTGGCTAGCATAAACTCTGTCTTGCCAGTCCAGTGTATTCCATGACAGTAAGGCTTCACTGTAGCAAGACAGTATCTTTTCAATGTGTCTTAGAGAACTCAGCGTTCCAGTAGCCACAGCCTTCTGCTGTTGAGAGATTCCCTCCTATGAGGCTTTATTATCAGGAAGCCAGTAAAAGTCTCTGCCCAAATCAGTAGTAACAGCAGGAAGGGTCATCAGGGAGTAACATTCAGATGGGGCTTGCCTTGAGTATAGGAAAACAGCAATTGCTTTACTTCCTATTCACATCCCTTTTTGGAAATTCTCCTGGAATTTTGCAAAAGTACTCATCATTCATTCATTCATTCAACAAAAGAAATAAGACTTTCATGAGAGTTTCTTGTTTTAGTCATTGCATTTACCAGATAAGGTGGTTTTGAAGCCCAAATTAGAATCTAATTTGAGCTTGCATAAGCTGTATGATGCTTTAATGCAAGCTTGTCCAATCCCCAGGACGGCTTTGAATGCAGCCCAACACAAATTCATAAATTTAGGAGACAACACAAATTCAAAACATTATGAATTTTTTTGCAATTATTTTTAGCTCATTGGGTGTCGTTAACGTTAGCATATTTTATGTGTGGCCCAAGACAATTCTTCTTCCAATGTGATCCAGGGAAGCCAAAAGAGTGGACACCCCTGCTTTCATCTGTTGTACCACAATCCTACAAGAAACCAACCTCAGAGGACACGTTTTCCTGGATCTCATCCAGGCTGATGGGTCCTCAGGAGAGTCCTCTAGTGCTCAGAAGCAGTATCTGCACCAAGAGGAGCTCATTGCAGCTAGATACAGGCTACAGGTCAAGCCCTAAAGGGAAGACCTGGGATGTTCTAATGCCGGATTCAAAAATCAGGGGTGGGAAGGGGGAAGAAGAGGGCATAGCTGGAGTCTGGGGAATCCTGTAGTCCTCCGCACACTCAACAGCAAGGCCAGTAGCCTCACTGGAGTTCACAGATGAACAGCCTCCTGCCCCATGGACCTGGAGGAGGAGAGAGGAGGATATGCCTTTACTGGTCAGTGAGCATCTTCCCACTAACACTCCGTTCCACGGCTCTAATGCCATTAGGAAGAGCAGCTTGGAGAGCTGGCCAGCCACCTGTGTGAAATATTTGCATGGCTTGCTTCATAATTTCATTCAAGTGTCTGTTTGAATTATTCTTTTTTATAATGGTCTTTCCTAGCCCTCTATTTCAAATATCCCATCCTGCCCTGCTTGCTACCAGAGCTCTCTCCTGATCTCTAGACTGGTAGTTCTGGATGCCACTGGAACTGCCACCTAGATGGCATCCAGGACTATCAACGGCTGCAGCATTTTGTCCTCAATTGTCCACAACTGAACTTGTCTTCCTCCCCCAGACCTATTCCTTCTCCTCCTGGGGCCCCTACCTCAATTACCGACACCATCACCATCTGGCCACTCAAGCAGACATTCCAGACTCACGTCATCCCTTCTTCTCTCTCAACTCCCTCCCAACCTCCCCCTTCTTCCCTGATTCAGGCAGTTATCAGGACCAGCTTGTTCTTCCCACTAAATTTCCCTTGGATTTGTCCCCTCTGCTCCAGTCCCTCTGTCCCTCAGTTCAGGTCCTCACTGCCTCTTATTTCTCACTTGGCCATTGAAATAATCTCCCTGCCTTCGGGCTTACCTCCCATAATTCATTGTCCACACCGAAACCACAACACGTTTTCTAGTCCTATTCTGTGGCTCCCTACCTACCAAGTTTCCCCTCCCCATCATGTACAGGATGAAGTCTAAGTCTCTTTATAACCTGGATCCTAGAATTCATCTCTCACCATTGCCCACGTGCTCATCTTGTGTCATGTTCACACAGGTAGTCCTATTTTTTGGAACATTCCACCCTCTTCCATGCCTCTGTGCCCTTGCACATGCTGTTCCCTCTGACTGGAACGGCCTCCCCCATCTTCCCAGACCTCTGCTCCTCAGCCCCCTTACCCATGGATTTAGTTGCTTCTTCCTCTGAGTTTTCGTAACACTTCACTTTATCTCTATCCAACAACTGTCTCATCTATTTCTCATAATAATCTTTCCACCGATATGTCTCCTCTGCTAGACTGTAAAATCCCCGAGGGATAGGACAATATTTTCATTATTCTTTGTATCTCTAGCATTTGGCATTGTACTGAGCACAGATTTAACAGCTCAATAAATATTTGTTGAATGAATAAAAATTGTAAGCCATCAGTTGCATAGATAACATGGGGAGCTTTTTGGAGTCAGAACAGCAAAGGAACTTCACTCTTCCACAGCCTTAATTATCCAGGTACCCCTTTTTATCTTCTTTTACCCCAACCAAACCCTGATTTCCTTCAGGGAAACATCCTCCTCCATGTAGCCCATATGGGAAAATTAATCTCATTTCCAGTTCCAGAATGTTCCAAAGGTAATACCATTCCATTGCCTTCCCAGTAATTGGTTTCAGAAGAGCAAATGACTGAATTTGGACCTAGGAGACATGAGAAAAGATTTTCTGAGGGCTTCTCAAGCTTGTAGAAACAACCCTTGCCCAGGAAGAAGAAGCCAGCAGAGCCAAGAACATCTTAGGAAAATGGGGCAAGAGCCCCTGGATTAAGCCAGCACTGATGCCTACCTATCTCTGGACTTCTCATCATGTGAGCCCAATAAATCTCTTTTTGCTTAAGTCCTTTTGAGGTCTTTATGCCATTAGTCTCACTCATAATTAAAATCACCTCATCTGAAACCTATATTCAAAATAATATACATAAATAAATATGTATTTGAAAATATCACTTAATCACTCATGCCCTGCTTCATTCTCTAAAAGTAAATCATATTCATATCACCCATTCCCTTTGTGAAATATGTAGTAAGTCCTCACTTAATGTCATCAGTGGGTTCTTGGAAACTGCACCTTAAAATAAAACCAATCTTGCCTCTAACCCCAGTGCTTTGGGAGGCCAACACCGGAGGATGGCTTGAGGACAGGAGTTCAAGACCAGCCTGGGCAATATAGCAAGACCCTATTTCTACCAAAAAAAAATTAATCAGCTGGGCATGGTGGCACATGCCTGTCCTTCTAGCCACTTGGGAGGCTGAGACAAGAGGATTGCTTAAGCCCAAAAGTTTGAGGTTACAGTGAGTTATGATCATGCCACTGCAGTCCAGTCTGGGCCACACACCGAGACCTTGTCTCTAAACAAAACAAAACAAACAAAACAAAAACAACCACCACCAAAAAAAAAAAAAAAAAAGAGAGAGAGAAAAGATAACAACTTTCCATTGATTATTTGATATAGACAAGAGTTAAATTCCTATGGCATATTTCTGGTTGCAAAAACATCACCAAACTTCTAAATAAAGACCAAAACATTTCCAGTGTTAAACACTGAAATAAATGTGAGCTATACATCCATTTAAGAAATATTAATAGGCCAGGCGCGGTGGCTCATTCCTGTAATCCCAGCACTTTGGGAGGCCAAGGCAGGCGAATTACTTGAAGTCAGGAGTTTGAGACCAGCCTGGCCAACATGGTGAAACCCTGTCTCTACCAAACATACAAAAATTAGCCAGGCGTGGTGGTATGCACCTGTAATCCCAGTACTCAGGAGGCTTTGAAGAATTGCTTCTTCAAATGGCAGGAGAATTGCTTGAACCCGGGAAGTGGAGGTTGCAGTGAGCCAAGATCGTGCCTCTACACTTCAGCCTGGGTGACAAGAGTGAAACTCCATCTAAAAAAAAAAAAAAAGAAATATTAATACAAACGAGTAAGATAATTATTCACCCACTTATACCACTTCAGGGTTACGGATGGTCGGAGCCTATCCTAACAGCTCAGGCTGCAAGATTGGAACCGGTCCTGGCCAGGACATCATCCCATCACGGGGTGCACTGACACACACCCACACTCACTCCAGCTGAGACTGTTTAGACACACGGGTGCACCTAACGCACACATCTTCGGGATGTGGGAAGAAACTGGAGTACACAGAGAAAACCCACACAGACATGGGGGACCATGCAAACTCCACATAGACAATGGCCTCAGCTGGGAAGTGATCTTTTTTCTCATCAATGTTATAACAAAATGATGCTGAATGAAACGACATTATCTGAGGACCTGCTGTAGTATAGCTTAAGAAAAATCAGTAGAGCAACCAGTGTCAGCCCAAGTTCATCATGCATCATTGACTGACAATTCTGTCACCTTTTGACAAAGCTTGTGTAACAGCTAACATCCTGATGAGTAGAAGGACAGAGGCTGTCAAGAGGAGTTCAGCTTCAAATTTCTATCACTGTACATTGTCCTATACTTTCTTCCCTAGCTTTAGTCACTACAGTGTATTGATATGTCCATCAGTCTCCTGGTTGGTTGCCTTTAAGGAAAAAAAAAAAAAAAAAGACAATGATATTAACGATTCTTAACCATAGGTGCAAGGCCCCACAGAGCTGTCACACCGAACCTGAAAGCTAAGAGAACAAAAACAGGCGAGTCTGGGCCCCCTTTGGGAATGATCTTAGACTCGGGCAAGATTGCTGGCTGGGTCGGTGTTTGCTCAGGAAAATGAAACCCCTGGGGATATTTTGAGGAGAAAAGGATGTAAACAGACGTTTAGTTATAGAAGTGGTAGAAGGCCTGGAAGAACACACGAGAAAGAAAAGGTTTGGTGTGGGCGTAGGAGCACCAAGGCGAAGGGGGTTACCCAACTGTCTGCAGGTGGCTGCTGCCTGTGGACGAGAACCTGCACACAGTGCTCCTGCTGAAGGAGCTGCTGCTGCTGCCCATGGGGAGCCAAGGAGCCTACAGGCCCGCTGGTGCCACCAAAGCCGCCATGATGCAGCTGCCCACGACCGTACTTAGCCACTCGCTGCTGCCAGCAGCCTCACTAAGGCAGGTACAATGGCTCCCTGCCTGCTCCCAATGAATGCCCTCCACTGTGGGAGTACCGGCAGACCTAACAGGAAGGGAGGGTGGTTTGTGGATTTCAAGCCCCCAGGGAAGAGAAGAGAGCATGGAAGGCTGAGGGTGGAGCTTTTCTGCCCCTGCCACCAAGGTCAAGGTCATATAGACCACATGATGTCTTTGAGAATAACAAAGGGTGTGTAATGCTCATATTTCAAGTATTTGTGCAAGAAACTCTTATAATCCAATAGGGGAGCTCAGAGAAGTGTAAGGAGGCAAGAGTCAGGTTACACAGATAACTCCTGCAAGGGCAAGATACCACAGTCCATCACTTACTGTCACATGGAGTCAAAGGACAACTCACAGGAGTTTGTGCCTTTTCCCCTTGCCTTGCCTACCAGTTCACACACAGGCCACATCTTTCTTCCTTACACTTGCTTGCCTTCCTTCCATTTTCTTCCCATTACCCAACCCCGCATCTTTTTATGTTTTTTGTTTGTTTGTTTGAAATGGAGTCTCTCTGTGTTACCCAGGCTGGAGTGCAGTGGTGAGATCTCAGCTCATTGCAACCTCTACCTCCAGAGTTCAAGCGATTCTCATGCCTCAGCCTCTGGAGTAGCTGGGACCACAGGCATGCGCCACCATGCCAGGCTAATTTTAGTGTTTTTGTAGAGATAGAGTTTTGCCATGTTGCCCAGGCTGGTCATGAACTCCTGACCTCAGGTGATCTACCCACCTCGGCCTCCCAAAGTGCTGGGATTACAGGTGCAAGCCACCGTGCCCAGCCCCCTCAGTGTTTTCAACCAGTCTCCTGAGGCCTCCCCAGTGGATCCCCTCAATGAAGCTAGAGGGACTAGTTGGTTTTTTTGAGCCTCCCTAGCAAACAAATCAAATAATTGTTTCTCTTGTTACTATTTACCATGCTTGCCACAAAAGCACAAACTGTTACTATGCTACCAGAGTTCCTGTCTTTTCTCCTCATCTTCCTGAGACCACTGTATTAGTCTTGTTCACACTGCTTTAAAGACATACCTGAGACTGGGTAATTTATAAAGAAAAGAGGCTTAATTGACTCACAGTTCTGCATGGCTGGAGAGACCTCTGGAAACTTATAATCATGGCAGAAGGTGAAGCAGGCACGTCTTACGTGGCAGCAGGTGAGAGAGAGCAAGCAAGAGCAGGGAAAACTGCCGTATAGCGCCATCAGATCTCATGAGAACTCACTCACTATCAGGAGAACAGCATGGGGGAACTGCCCGCATGATTCAGTCACTTCCCACCAGTTCCCTCATTTGACACATAAGGATTATGGGCATTACAATTAAAGATGAGATTTGGGTGAGGAGACAGCCAAACCATATCAACCACCTTTCAAGGAACAAGGAAGAACATCCTGGAGAAGTTTACCAGACCTCGTTTGGAAAGATGTCAAGAGCATACATGGAAGCTCCAAATTATACATTGGGCTTGCGAATGTGCTGCTTTGAGGGTTCCAGAACCTGCCTCCGTGGAAGAATCCCACTCCTCCCCACCCTTACAAAAATACCATGTCCCTAATCAGCAGTGAGTTCCAACCAAAGAACACCCTCTCTTCCTGATTTCTGTAAAGAAGCTTAGGAATTCAAGCCAAGGAATTTAAGTTGTGTTTTTAAAGGATTACATCTATGGAGATGAATACTAAAACCAATGTGTGGGTGACTGTGAATATTTCATTCAACCCCAAAATCTCTCCCATGGTCAACAGTAAGGGCTATAAAATGCAAGCATGATATCTCTCCTGCTTATTTCACCTCTGAGCAGTAAGGGAACCATCTTGCAGAAATAAAACACTCCTTGGCCAGCCTCCCACATCCCCCAAGCCCCAGCATTCGGGTCCAGATCCACCTCATCAGAAGGGAGGCACAGATACCATGAAGGAGGAGATGGCAGGTGTGTGGCTACGTGATGGGGGGCATCATGAAGCATGGGCTCTGCTTGGGTGTCTCACCTCTGCATCTATAGGTGGTGCTATGACTATGTCCAGACACCTGTTGTCTTCACACATGATGCCTCTTTCAAAAGGATGGGGGAGAAAAAGAGAGAGAACTGTGTACACAGGGGTGCATGTACTTTACCTGGGTGGAGCAAAACAGACTCGCACCTGCAAGACACCTCTTTAGAGACATTGAAATGGACATTTGACATAATCAGCTCTTGCAGTAGCCCAACAGGTTGGCTGAAACTGGATTCATGCATCACTTAAGGGCCCCAGAATGTTTTTGCTGGCCTAGGGCAGCATAGTAACCAGAAGAAACATATTCATGGCCCACATTGCCACTGGGTGAACTTTGGTGACTATGGGTAAACTTTGCTGCCTATGGGTAAACGGCCATCTCCAACAGAGATTTATTTGTCAGACCGAGCACTATCATTCTCTCCTGATCAGAAGAAAAGGGTCTTCTCAAGAGCCCCATGGGTCTTGGCAGCAGCAAGAGATAGCATAACAGAGGGCCTAAGAGCATGGATTCTGGAAGCAGCCAGTCCTAGTTTTGATCGCTAGCTGCTTCATTTACTACTGTGTGGCCTCAGGCAGTTTACTTAACCTTTCTGTTCTCAGTTTCTTCACCTGTAAAATGGACATGTTAATAATAATGCCAAGGTAGGTATAATTCTAAGATGGCCCCAAGATGCATACTCCCTGGTATATAATTTCCAGGACTATAAATAGGATAGATTTCACTCACTTGATTAGGTTATGTTATACGGCACTGACTGGCTTTAAGAAAGGGAGATTGTCTGTATGGGTCTGACCTAATCAGGTGAGCTCCTTCAAAGCAGAGCATTTTCAAATGGACACAGAGAAAAAAAGCCGGAGTGATGAACTCCTGCTGACCTGAAAGAAATAGCAACAACCAGGTTGTTAACTGCCTACAGGGGCCCAGTGGCAAGAAGTGTGGGAGGGCTCCAAGACTGAGCTGACAGCCAACAAGGAAATGGAAATCTTACCCCTATAACTGCAAGGAACTAAATTCAACCAACAATATGAATGAGCTTCAAAGTGGATTCTCCCCAAAACCCCAAGAAAGAAGAAACACAGCTTGGCTAACACCTTGATTTCAGCCTCATCAGAGCCTGAGCAGAGGACTCAGTCATGCCATGCCCAGACTTCTAAGCTACAGAAGTGTAAGATAATAAATGGGCATTGGTTTAAACCACTCGACATGGGGGTTTATTATGCAGTAGTAAGAAACTGATGCAAGTACCAAATTCATAAGGTTTTGCTGAGGAAAAAATACACATAAAGCATTTAGCACAGTTTGTGGCACACAGTAACTGCTCAGTGAATGTTAGTGATTCTCATCATCCGTGAGTCAACAACAAGACACTGACAGAAAAGACAAAGCTTTACAACATCAATATCCTACCTTGGAAAAATCACTTAACCACTCTGAATCTCGGCTTCCCCCCTAGTAAAACGAAAGAGTGTAGCTCAATAATAATATTGGCATAGAGCCTTCACAAATGGTAGCTCATTCAATTGCTCCAATAGCCTATGAAGATAAAATATAATTATAAAATCTCATTTCCCAAATATAGAAATGAACATGCTAAAATTCAGAGAGGCCACTTGGACTAGCTAAGATTGCACATAAGTATGGCAGATTGAAGTTCTGAACCCAGAATTTCTGACTTTCGATCTTATGTTCCTTCCAGCTATATCTTATTCCCTCAAAAACACTTGCACTTCTGAAAGTGTGTGATTCAGCAATATTTACAGCAGTTGTTGCTCCTGATGGCTGGATTTATCCAAATGCCTCTGTTCTCTTGTCCCTGTGAGCTAACATCTGCCTGACCACCGTCTCTACCCTTCTACCCTGCGTATTATGATCCCCTTGGCCTTTGCTTGCTTATTTCTTCAGCTGTACTATGGTGTATTTACCTCACAGTTTGAATTCCAACATGAAGGAAGCAGAAATAAGGTTGGAGGTTGAACCCTGAAAGGAGAGAGACCTTGGGCCACCAACCAAGACTGGTTACATAGTCATGTTGGCTGAGCCACAGACTCTCAGAACTTTCCACTCTCTGTACCTCACAGGTGAGTTCCTAACAATCCCCAAAGTAATAATTGCAAATATCTGTCTCCATAGAAACCTTGGACACCTGCAAGTATAGTTTCAGTTCATTCTTATTTTATATCCTTCCAAAGTGAAGAAGGAATAGGAGAGGAGGCAGGTAGTCAAAATCACAAAAGTTAATAATTTGCCTCCCTAATTCATTTGGAAATACCATTATCTTTAAAATTTCTGTAAATTTTTCACATAATTCAAAATTATTCTCTGCAGTGAATTCCTTCAAGCAAGAATATCTTAATGTAAATGATCACTCTGGTAATACGACAGTCACCTTACCCCTCCCCATACTACAGCTGAAACCAGGTAGCTAAAGGACTCTTTCCCTCAAGCTTTCTTTCAGCCAATATTGATCATGCCCATTTAGAATCTGCCTCAGTGCTAGAGCTGGCTGGGATGGAAAAAGTTCAGAACAAGGTTCCTGCTCTTAATTTAATGTCAAAACACTATCCACATACTTGCAATGGTCGATTTATGTGATTTAGTTGGGCCACAATGCCCACATATTTGGTCAAACATTATTCTGGATGTTTTTGTAAGGGTGTTTTTGATGAGATTAATATTTCAATTGGTGGGCTTTCAGTAAAGCAGTAACCCTCCACAATGTGGGTGGGCCTCATCCAGTCAGGTGAAGGCCTGAGTACAACAAAAGATTGATCTCCCCTGAGCAAGAAGAAATTCTGCCATCATAGAGCCTTCAGACTTGAACTGCATATCTGCTGCCCCCTAGGTCTGCCCTGGGTCTGCAGCCCAAACTGCAGATTTTAGACCTGCCAGTCTCCATCACCATGTGAGCAGCCAATTCCTTAAAACAAATTATTTCTAGATAGATGATAGATAGATAGATAGATAGATAGATAGATAGATAGATAGATAGATAATAAATAATCTCCTATTGGTCTGTTTCTCTGTAGAATTCTGACTAATACTGCAAGTGATTCTTGAACTATGCATGTCACAAGTCTCATTAGAAGTGACAAGGATTTCAGGGGAAGAGGCTGGCAGAGAGGAGGATAAAGAGTTTTCAAAGACTAAAAACTGAAAACTGTGCCTCAAATAAAAGAGAGAATTAAAGCAGGTGAAGAAGAGGAGGGAGGGCATGGAGAAAGGAGGAAAGGTACCCAAAGATAGTAACAACAGCTGCTGGATACCAAGCAACGCCTCTGTACCAGGTCCTGTGATCAGAGATTTACATTCATCATTTTATTCAGTGCTTATGGAAACCCTACGGATGGCTGAGATCCAAAACACTGACAATACCAAATGCTGGTGAGGATGCGGAACAACAGGCATTCTTATTCATTGCTAGTGGGGATGCAAAATGGCACAGCCACTTGGGAAGACAGTTTGGTAGTTTCTTACAAAGCTAACATAGGCTTGTACTTTCCAGCAATCGAGTTCCTAGGGTATTTACCCCCATGAATTGAAAACTTACATCGACACAAAAACCTCCACACAAATGTTTATAGTACCTTTATTCATAATTGTCAAAAAAACCCGGAAGTAACCAAGACACCCTTCAGTAGATTAGTGGATAAGCAAACTGGTCCGTATTTACAATCAAGTATTATTCAGAAATGAGCTTTCAAGCAATGAAAAGACATAGAGGAATTTTAAATGCATATTCTAAGTGAAAGAAGCCGGTCTAAAAAGGTTACCTACTGTGATTCCAACTATATGCCATTCTGGAAAAGACAAAACTACAGAGACAGTAAAAAGATCAGTGGTTGCCAGGTGTTGTGGGGGAAGAAGGAAGGGAGGAATGAAGAGATGGAGCACAGGGGATTTTTAGAGCGGTGAAACTGTTCTGTAAGATACTGTGATGATGAATACATGACATGCATTTGTTGAAACCCAGAGGAACTATGAAATAGGAAAGGGAGAGAAGGGGTATATGGGAAATTGTACTTTCTGCAAAATTTCTTCACAAACCTACAACTGCTCTAAAAAATAAAGCTTATTAACAGAAAATTTTATAACTCTATGGGATAGGTATTATCCCCATTTTACAGGTAAGGAGACTGAGGTAGAGGCGTAAATAACCAAGGTAATACGACACTACTAAACAATGGCAGCTCCAGGTAGCAAATGAAGGAGCTTCTGTGCTCACCCTCACTTCCTGCTGAGGATGCAGGGGGCAGGCAGAGCGCTCCCACACACTCTCTCTCTCTCGCACAAATGCTCTGTGCCCCCACACCAGCCAACAATGAATGCCTGCCCTTTCATTGTTCTTCTGCATGTCTCTATTTCTCTCTATTTCTCCATTTAATTTTTTTTTTCTTTTTTCTTTTTTTTCTTTTTTTTTTTTTTGAGACAGAGTCTCACTCTGTCACCCAGGCTGGAATGCAGTGATGCAATCTCAGCTCACTGCAGCCTCTATCTCCCAGGCTGAAGCAATTCTCACGCCTCAGCCTTCTGAGCAGCTGAGATTACAGGCATGTGCCACCACAACTGGCTAATTTTTTCATTTTTAGTAGAAATGCCATGTTGACCAGGCTGGTCTCTAACTCCTGGCCTCAAGTAATCCACTCACCTCCGCCTCTCAAAGTGCTTAGATTACATACGTGAGTCACTGCGCCCAGCCTAATAATTCTTATGTATGTCTTGCTCTTGTTCTCCATCTCTGAAACCAATACAGGGCCAGTAAAGGTCTGGTAAATTACCTGAGTCTATTCAGGGTCCTGACACAGTCAACAGACACACAGATTCTGACTGTAGCCTTCTTATTAAGCTTTCAGGTGTTTTTATGCTGCTGAGACCTCTTCAGGTCTCAGGAAGAGGCTCTGTTTTGCCTCTGAACATCAGATACCCCGAGGGTGGCCATTTCATCACCCACTCTTGCTTTTCCCAACACTGAAATGGGGCATACAGCCCTCAACCTTATTGGAGTATGACGGTAGTACGCTAAACTGCGCATATTTAGAGTGCACAATGGGATCGGTTTGACACATGTACAGTACTGAAAAAGCACCACCACAATCAAGATAACAAACATTTCCATTGCCCTGCAAAATGTCCTGGTACCCCTTTGCCTCGTCCCTCCCTCCACCCCATCATCAGGCAATCAGTCTCTCAGCCGCTTTCTATCACTATAGATTGCTTTCCATTTCCTAGAGTTTAGATAAACGAAGTCATAGAGTATGGACAGTTGTTATTCTGGATCTTTCACTTGGTCTAATAATTTTGAGATTCATCCACATTGTGCATATCTGTCCCGCATTTTATTTTCTAGCTTTTTTTTTCTAGTTTATCCATGGTCCTGTTGCCAGACATTCATTTCAGTTTGGAGCTATTACCCAGAAAAACTGATGTGAATATTTGTGTACAAGTTTTTCTATACACACGTTTTCATTTCCTTGCATAAATACTAAGGAATGGAAGGGCTATGTCATATGGTAAATATATGTTTAACTTTTTAAGAAACTGCCAAACTGGAAGTGATTGTACCATCTGACATTTCCACCAGCACTATATGAGAGTCCCCTCCAATGCTTGTTATGATCAACATTTTGTTCTGTTGTTTTATTAGTTTGCCATTCTAATGGGTGTAGTGTAGGGGTATCCCACTACTCTGGTTCTATTCATGTTTGCTTACTGACTAGTGGTGTTGAGCATATATTCATGGGCTTATTGGCATTTGATATATCTTCTCTGTCATGTCTATTCAAACCTTTTGTCCATTTCCTTACTGGGTGGTTTGTCTTCTTACTTTTGATCTGTAAACATTCTTTCTATGTTTTAGATCCAACACTGCACATTTCTGAGAGGGCCAGACAGACAGGGAGGACCTAAGCTGTCAGGACTCTCTAGCCTGGTGCTGTGGGGTCTACATCCAGAATAGGGTCCAGCCCTCTGCCTCTCTGTGTGCTCGGGAGGATGTGGCTCAGCCAGTGCTGTTGAGCCCTCACACACTGTGGGAATACACCTAAGAAGAGAAAGTGTTTCTGCTACATGTCACCCGCAGTCTGTGGCCATGGAGGTCTCTCTCTCATCATCAGGATCTCCTTCCTCCTACCTCCTAACACCCAAGGCCTGAGCACCAAGACACATCTTGTACTGAGCATCAAGTACTGTCCTGTCTCAGCACCACAGGCCCAGGACTTGAGCGGGAGCTCGTGGAAGGCTTTCTGCTTGGGGGAAGCATCTCAAAGTGCTGGACTAAAGGCTCTGGACATCTAGGGCAGTGTTCTCCGACTGTCGCGTGCATGGGAGCCACCGGGGAGCTTGTTGGTGCAGGTTCCGTTTCAGGAGGTCTGGGGTAAAGTCCAAGATGCTGCATTTCTAACAAGCTCCTAGGCCGTGCTGATGCTGCCGGTTCTGGGACTATAGGTTGAGAAAGGAGGGTCCAGAGCAGGTCTCAGAGTGAGGACCACCCATCGGCAGCAGCCACACCCCATGGGAACTTGGAAGAAATGCTGATTTTGGGGCCTCACCCCAGATGTGCTGAAACTGCAACTCAAGGGTGAGGGTCTGTGGGATCTGTGTTTCAGCAAGCTCTCCAGGCGATTCTGATGTCTGCAAGCACTTGAGAACCGCTCTGCTGGACAATGAAGCCCACCATCACTTCTCCTACCACCTGACCCGCGTGTCTGAGAGCACTCGGATGGTGGGGGATGTGGATGGGGGAGGGATTTATTCGTCCCCATATTTCCATGCTAGAGGAAGTCCACATAAATGGAGAGGTTTCAAAGTAAGAAAGAAAAATAAGAAAAAGAAAGGAAAAGAACCTCCAGTGTCCTGCCTTTTCCTGACCTCTTTACTGCTCTCCACGATACACTTTCCTGCTTTTCGCAGACCCCCAGTTAGAGAATAGAAGGACGTTGTGCCCCTGATAGCACATACCTTGCTTGTTCCCTCACTTCCAGGCCTCTCCTGGGATACTCCCTCTCCACCCTTCTCAAGTTCTCCTATCACGTCAGGATCTCCTTCCTCCTACCTCCTAACACCCAATGCCTTTGCCTGCCTTTTTCCAGCTGTCCTTCTCAGGCTGCATGTCACCTACCCCACTAGATTGCAACCATCTGCTCATTTATCTGTCTCTCTTACTCCCTGGAGTCACATGGGTAGAGGGTGGGGGACAGGGGCTGTCTTGCCCCACAGTGCTTTACTATGTAATTATTAAATGAATAAATAAGTGGGAAAGAGCCAAAGGAGGAAGTAACCATGGACAAGGAAGGAAAGGAGCACTGGGCTCAAGCTGGACAGTCGAACCCAGACATTTTGCAGATGAGGACATTTACAGATGCAGCAGTGTCATTGTTATCTATCCAACAATCTCTGTCCAGTGCCTCCCAGGATACAAGAGTCTAGAAATCTTAACAGGCACTGATCTTTTCTGAAAACTATGCCAAAGCCTACTCATTTTTGTTCTCATTCATTTATGCCTAAACTGAAGCTAGGTAATATTCTCCCTCCCCACCAGGCATGGATGCATTCAGGGGACACCAAAGCAACTATGCCTGAGGACAAATTATTATACTTTGTCCACAGGTAGACACCTGAATAGCCACCCTTGCTCATCTAAAGAGNCCAAACACCGCATGTTCTCACTCATAGGTGGGAACTGAACAATGACATCACTTGGACTCGGGAAGGGGAACATCACACACTGGGGCCTATCATGGGGAGGGGGGAGGAGGGAGGGATTGCAGTGGGAGTTATACCTGATATAAATGATGAATTGATGGGTGCTGACGAGTTGATGGGTGCAGCACATCAACATGGCACAAGTATACATATGTAACAAACCTGCACGTTATACACATGTACCCTAGAACTTAATGTATAATAAAAAATAAGAAGAAGAAGAAAGGCGGAAGATGGGGCTTCCTCAGCAGACTATGGTCATAAACAGGAATCAGAACCATTGACCTGAGGGTGGGAGGTGGTGCATGATCTGGCAGTGGAGAAAAGATACTGAAACTGCTTTTAGCCATTACTGTTTGCTGCCCTCCATATTAGAAAATGGTGTGTCTGTGTAGGAAAGAAGAAAGACGTAAAGATGTGACAAACCGCCTTGCAGCTGTACTGAGTTTCCTGACAGCTAGCCTTGGGCGGCACCAGTAATTCATGCAAATTGTGAAGGTGCAGTGGTGAGACATTCTGACATAACTATCAAAATAATGGTAATTTCAGTTCATCTCTTCATAAAATGGATCTTTTTTACTTAAGAAAAAAAGCCAGGAGGCGTAACTTAGAGGCATGAAACGTTTTCTTCACAAATAGTTTACACCTATAATCCCAGCATTTTGGGAGGCCAAGGTGGGCAGATCACTTGAGCTCAGGAGTTCAAGACCAGCCTGGGCAACATGGTGAAACCTTGTCTCCACAAAAAATACAAAAATTAGCCAAGCCTGGTGATGTGAGCCTATAGTCTCAGCTACTCTGGAGGCTGAGGTGGGAGGTTCCTTGAGCCTGGAAAGTCAAGGCTGCAGTAAGCCAGGATCACGCCACTGCATTCCAGCCTCTGGGTAACAGAGCGAGACCCTGTCTCAAAAAGAAAACAAAAGTTTAAAGAAGAAGGATATTAACGTTTATTTATTGGTTGATCATTATTGGCATCAGGAGTTGTAGATGAGAAGCAGAAAGCATCTCATCTCCTTTAACTTTACAATAATCCTATAAGGCAGATAAAAAGTACAAGGTAAAAACAGGCAGTCTACAAGTTAAGTGACTAACCCACTTAAGGGCCCATATGGGAGGGAGGCCAAGACATGCCCCAGCCTGTCTGACTGCCTTGCCTCAGGGAAACCTGGCCAGAGGCCAGAGTTGTGGGATCTTGACATATAAGATTCTTCATATACATACATATATATATACTTATATATACACACACATACATGTGTATATGTACACAAACACACACACTCATGTGAATACACACACTCATGTGAATACCTACATAAACTCTAAATATATAGGAAGGATGATGATCTACATTAATATAACATTTAAATACACTGTTTTATTTGTACTGCTAAGGGTTACATCTTATAAAACAAGACCACAGAATTTTGTTTTTGTAAAAAGCATATATATACTACATATTGATATGGTTTGGATGTTTGTCCCTCCAAATCTCATGTTGAAATGTGACTCCCAATGTTGGAGGTGGGACCTGGTGGGAGGTGATTGGATCATGGGGGCAGACCCTTCATGAATGGTTAGCACCATCTCATGGGGGTGATAAGTGAGCTCTGGCACAGTTAGTTCACATGAGATTTGGTTGTTTAAAAGAATCTGGGACCTTACCCTGCTCTCTCTCTTGCTCCCACTGTCAACATGTGACATTGCTCCCTGTCACCTTCTGCTGTAAGTAAAAGCTTCCTGAGGCCTCACCAGAACCCAAACAGATGCCAGCGTCATTCTTCCTGTATAGCCTGCAGAATTGTGAGCCAATTAAACCCTTTTTCTTTATAAATTACCCAGCCTGAGGTATTTCTTTATTGCAACACAGGAACAGACACACACACACACACACACACACACACACACACGCATATATGACTAGAAAAAAAGTCTAGAAAAGTATACAGCAACGCTAGGAATGATTATCTCTGAGACAAGATAAGAGATTATAAACAGTTCTTATTTTATTCTTTATACTTCTCTGTAACTTTAAAAAAATAGATGCAATGAGTATAAACTACTTTTTCAATAAATAATTAACTTCTAAGAATATAAGCTAAAAAGGGCACATCAGAAAAATGGGACTAAGGATTTTGCCCTTGGTAAATTCCTGTTCCTGACAATTTTCCCTCAAACATTTAGTATGCAATCTCATCTGTTCCATAAAATTCATTTCTTCATTCATTATACATTCACTCATTCAATAAGTATTTGTTGAGCACTTACTGTCAATACATACCAAGTACTAAAGTGACCCCTGCTTAGGGATTCTGACCTTCTGAATCAGAAGAGGGGAATGAAAGAGGTAGTTATTATACATGTCACCCTATGTCATAAACAGAGGTATCAGAACCATTGACCTGGCGTGGGAGGTGGTACAACATTGGGCAATGAGTACAAGGTATTGAGAGCAGAGAACAAATTTGCATTAGCTTCAGCAGGGAAAGACTACTTGGACAGAATTTTGTCTTCACATCTACAAGATGAAATGGGCCCAGAAGCTCAGTGTGGACCACTAGCTTCTTGATCCTGGAGCGGAGGAATGATAGGGCTGGAAGAGAGAGGTAGGCTTGGGAAGAGATGCCTGGAACAGACAAAGGCCACAGGTTACCCAAGTAACTCCTGTCTTCCTTCCCTACAACCTATCCTCATGTGCTGCTATGGAAGCTGCTCTTGGCCTCTCCTTCCAAGGGTTCCTTGGGGAGCAAAGAGGCTCTCACTGTGCCCCACGTTAAGCAGAATGTCATTCACCATTATCAATCCCAGGGGAGGAGAATCCCATGCACTGGTTACCAATCCCAAGGGAGGATTTCTAAGACCAAGAGGATAGCAAAGATGACCACTATACCAACCACCAGGAAGACAAGTCCTAACACTCTGCCCATTGCATTATGGTGCTGGAGTCGCCAAGGAAAATAGGATGCAGTCAAGCACTGGATGGAGCAACACTTGACTTACACAGAGAAGAGACACAGCAAGAGCTGCTTCAGCAACGTATGCCAGTCCCCCATGGCCAGCAGATCTCTCCGGACTGCCCACACAGAGCAACTGGCTATGTGCACCCTTGCTGCAGTAGAAGGACCTGGTCCCCTCCCTGTGGAGGAAACATACAGCGACGGGGTTGGCCCAGTGCCATGTGATGCACCTGCCTAAGATGAACAAAGGAGCATACACTGGGCTTGCAACAGGCAAAGATATTTCCACACAAGCCGATATGCCCAGCGCAGGCCATGCAGGCTTTTGGTAGGAAAGTGTTCCAGGACCAAGGTTTGTTCTTTTTTGTTTTACAAAGATATTTTATTTTAAACTTTTATTTTAGATTCAGGGGGTCCATGTGTACTTTTGTTACCTGGTGCATTGTATGATGCTGAGGGTCGGAGTACAATTGAACGTGTCATCCAGGTAGCAAGCACAGTACACAATAAGCCATTTTTCAACCATTTCTCCTCTCCCTCCTGCCACAGTCACACTCCCCAGGGTCTATTGTTCCCATCTTTATGTCAATATATACCCAATTTTTAGCTCCCACTTATAAGTGAGAACATGCAGTATTGGATTTTCTGTTTCTTTTTTAATGCACTTAGGATAATGGCCTCCAGCTCCATCCATGTTGCTGCAAAGGATAGGACTTCATTCTTTTTCACAAGTGCATCATATTCCATCATATATATGTAACACATTTTCTTTATCCAATCCACCACTGATGGGCACTTGACTTGATTCCATGTCTTTGCTATTGTGAATAGGGCTGCAATGTGCATATGAATGCTAATGTCTTTTTGGTAGATCTATTTTCTTTTAGATACATACCCAGTAATGGGATTGCTGAGTCAAATGGTAGTTCAACTCTTAGTTCTTCAAGAAATCTCCAAATTGCTCTCCACAGTGGTTGAACTAATTTACATTGTCACCAGCAGTGTGTAAGCGTTCCCTTTACTCTGCATCCCTGCCAGTATCTGTTTGGGTATTTTTTTTTTAACTTTTTAATAAAAGTCATTCTGACTGGTGTGAGATGGTATCTGCAGCTATCTTCATTTCTCTGATGATCAGTGAAGTTGAGCATTTTTTCATGTGCTTGTTGGCAACTTGTATGCCTTCTTTTGAAGTGTCTGTTCATGCCCCAAGGTCCATTGTTATGTGGCCAGGACTGCGTGAAACTCCCTTTCAGCACTCACTTCCCTTCCTCCATGTCCATGCACAGTAGAACAGGGACCCCATTATAGGACATGGGCTTACGAGGTCATTTCTGCTGGCTTTCTTAATAAACATAAATGTGTCCACTGCAATCCATAGTAGAACAAAAATTTTTTTTAATGAGACAGAGTCTGGCTCTGTTGCCCAGGCTGGACTACAGTGGCACAATCTCAGCTCACTACAACCTCCACCTCCCAGGCTCAAGACATCCTCCCACCTCAGCCTCCCAAGTGGCTAGCACTATAGGTGCACATTACCACACCCAGCTACTTTCATATTTTTTTTGGTAGAGATAGAGTTTTGCCATGTTTCCCAGGCTGGTCTTGAACTTTTGGGCTCAAACAATCTGCCTGCTTCGGCCTCCCAAAGTGTTAGAATTACAGGTGTGAGCCACCGTGCCTGACCTGAAATATTATTTCTTCAGACATTTTGACTCAATTTATTTGAAATTTACAGATTTATTTTACAATCAAAGATGGGCTGGGTGCAGTAGCCCACTCCTGTAATCCCAACACTTTGGGAGACTGAGGTGAGAGGATTATTTGAGCACAGGAATTCAAGACCAGCCTGAGCAGCATAGGGAGACCTCATCTCTACAGAAAATTTAAAAATTAGCCAGGCGTGGTGGTGCACACCTACAGCCCCAGCTGCTTGGGAGGCTGAGGTGAGAGGATCACTTGAGCCCAGGAGTTCGAGGCTGCAGTGAGCCATGATCCCACCACTGCACTCCAGCCTGGGCAACAGAGTGAGATCCTGTCTCCAAAAAAGAAAAAGGACCTAAAGAAACTTTCAGAAATAATTTGGAAAGACCAAAACATGGGGTACCCACAGAAGACTAATAGTTGGGAACCCCTTCACATGATAAGAATTTGTTCAACATTTCCTGGCAGGCATGAGGAAAGGCTAATATTTTATGAATAAAAGCTATAGACTTCTTTCTTTATGGTCAAAATAAGGGATCTATTATGTGTTCTAAACATAGCAATCAATCTTATATTGAAATAGTCTATCATTTTGTAGAATTTTCTTTAAAATGGCTATGAGTTGGTCCTACACAGTCACAAAGGATGATGTCACTCACATCCATTCTCTCCAACCTTTTTTCACATTATCCACACATAGAAAATGATAATATTTGTAGAGTACACTGAGGTAATCTGGGGGAGGTATGGGTATATCTCTTTAGAGCTTGGTGTAAAACACCTCATTACTTTGTTTTATATGCTATCATGATAAAAAATTAAATATAAAATATTAAGAAAGATGTTAAATATTGAATTTGAATATTACTTTCCCAGTAATTTTACATTTTTTAAAATTAGAATTAGAAACTCAAATTTGCGTCCATGAATGTAACAAACATAACTTTCCTATACCAGATTTTAAAGCTGAAATGGCTGCATTGTGATCAAGAGTTTTTAATGATGATCCTTCAAGTCTGTGAGTCACATCAATGAGAAATTTTGTTCTCATAATTATGATAATACAAAGTTTTAAGTCATTTTTATAACTTTTGGAAAATGTATAACAGTTCAAATTATATTTTAAAAATGTAACCACTCCTTTTTTCCCATTGGCCAATATCATAATGAAATATTTTTAATGATGAGAATAGATTTATAATCCAATAAACTTATTCACATCAAGTATTTTGAAATAATGATAACACTCAAACAGAGGGCATGAATGTCATCCTTCAGGGTGAATCAGCTGCAGATCAGACAAGGGCAGCCATCACATGTGCGGGAGGTGGAATAATAGCCCAGTAAAGATGTCTGCTGCAGGGACCAAGACCTGTGAATATGTCGTTTCACATGGCAAGGGACCCTATGGATGTGATTAAATTAAGGATCTCAAGCTGGGGAGATTATCCTGATTATCTGTGTGGTCCCAATGTCACTACAAAGGTCCTTCTAAGGAAAAGTGGTAGGCAGGAGAGTCAGGCAGAGAAGATACAACAACAGAAACAGAGGGCAGGGTCAGAGAGACACTTGAAGATGGTGGGTTGTTGGCTTTGATGCTGGAGGAAGAGGCTGTGAGCCGACAAATGCAAGTGTCCTCTAAAAGCTATAAAAGGAAAGGGAATGGATTCTTCCCTAGACCCTCCAGAAGGAATGCAACCTGGCCAATACCTTGATTTTGGTCTAGTGAAGCCCATTACAGACTCTGACCTCTAGAACCGTATGATAGTAAATCTATGTTCTTAAAAGCCACTAAATTTATGGTAGTGTTACAGCAGCAATAGACAACTAATGCAGGAAAAGAGAGACTAAAATACATAGAGTGACTAACTCTAAAACAGGACCTGGAACTGGGCCCACAGGAACCATATACAACCTCTACCCCTCCCCACATCCAATCATCCACTCCTTAGGCACCAAAACCACAAATTCTCCAACAGCTCCACAGGACCCTTGTGCACAACAGGCAGCAACAATGTACTCTGCAGCAGGCGGCTGCTCAAGTGCTCTCTGAGTGGTGGAGCACCATGACCTCCCACAACACATCAACCTAGAGCCATAAGTGCTGGCTGTTGCTCAACACGCTTGTCACCCAGGGCCACCAAAGAGCAGCCACAGACTCTGCTCCACTCAGGCTGCCCTCCAAGGAGCCCCATATGATGCTGCTCAGGAGCTCTGCTGCTGCAGGCCCTGCCCAGCCACCTTGAGGGCTGAAAGGAACAATATCTTGTAGCACATGTGTACCCATCTGTGACATCTCAGTGTACCAGTGACAAACTATTGGGAATCTCTAAATTCTACGACCATTGTTACAAAGTCCAGGATACAGCAATACACCATAGTTTGTTTACTTCCAATTTCTCAGCTGAACTTGACCCAGACTTCAGGCAATCATCAGCTGGCAGGTCTCAGATGTGGTGGTGCAATATGCGTTTGCACATGAATCTTGCTCCATACAGAGACACATATCAAAATAGATTAGTGCCTTATATTCCACTTCAGGTTACTGTTTATTTCAATAAGAGAGAAATGTATACTTCACCAGTTTTTTAAGAAGCCCTAAGCTAACTGGCGTAATAGTTCTCTTTTATTCCAGTGATGTTTTAGTGCTTTTTATAGATGGTTGCCTTGGTATGCCTGACCCTTAATCTGGTTCTGATAAATCTCATTTCTCTTGTGTGAGAGAGAAATAGACAGACATGGTGAGGGAAAGAGCAAGCACACCTGTTTTCCGATGAGGTGCGGCAGCTCATGAAGACATTCTGAAGTTCCCAAGGTCAGCTCACCTTGTCATCCCCAGAGCTGACACTCAGTCAGCATGTACTAAGACAGCTGTGCCAGTTGTGTGCATCTGTATTGATTCACTGAGGTGCCATTTGACTGGTTGGTGTTTGCCCTGCCAGTTGTTAAATAACTTTAATATAACCCTTACTGGACCATTTGCCTGAATATATGGCTATGTGATAACACTAGGGAACCAAGTTTTCAAGGACTCTGACATAAGCATAAAGAAAGGAGAGATGGCCAAAGAAAAATTGTGTGGATTTGAATACATCTGCAAGAACATATTAGATATTCCAAGTAATATTCATAATTACCCCATAAAGAGGTGTCTAAAAACCTTTAGACCTCTTTCTCCTTCTGACAATTAGGACTTTCTATCCCCCAGTGCCAGTCCTTTGTGGGCCTTCCACAGCTTGTCAAAGTCACTCCTCTGCAAGCTATAAAACAACTGCATTTTGTGCTTTTTTTTTTTCCTCTGAAAATGTAAAGAAGGGAACAGGAAGGTTTGTAAAATAGGAGGTTGTAGCCCTGTCTATCTCCTGTCTCAGTTGTGTTGTTCTCCTTGCAACACTTTTGTCTGATGCTTTCCAAAGCTCCTTTGAACAATTTATGCAAGTTACATGTTAACACCTGGGCTCGGTTGCCCAGACCTGTGGCCAGCATGATAAATCCAACACGTAGCATTGTCAGGGATGAGCCTGGGCACAGCCCACAGCCCTCCTGCACTCCTTTCAATCTGGGCCACACTTGTCTTTGCCCTCGGAGTCTGGGCAATAGCAAACAATTTCACCCCTCCTGGTAACACTAGCCTGAACTACGCCACACATAAGACCCTCAAGGGCTCAAACTGGTTTCTGTTTTCTCTTGGGTCCCTTTTCTCATGAGCCTGATGGTGACAGACAACTTACAAGAACACCGAATTGCAGCAAAAGAATACACCTCTGCAGGTTTACAGCTGGTAGGAGCCACATCTTCAATCTGCACAGGCATCCCTCCTCACCATCCCACCATGTCAGGCACACACCACTGCCAAAAGGAATCGGTAGACACCCACCTAGATGGAGATCATTTTGTACCTGAAAATTGAGTAATGGAGAGTAATTTTCTTAAGGAACAAGGTGTCACTGGAGTCCATAATTGAAAATGAAGAGAATGGTGGGCAGAAAGCACTACATTTTGTTAAAATACAGTTGCTTTATCTTAGTTTTCTCAAAGAACAGTCACGGGCCTAACACCTTCCTAGGAAAGTCACATAAGCAGATTGCTAATATTTCCACATCAAGTGAAGACATTAACCTGCCTGTGTGGGGCCTGCTTCCTAACAACTGAAAAGTGGCAAGACACCAAGGAGTGAAAAGGTTTTTAGTTTGCAGACCGACCCTTCCTCTCATGGGGCAAGAGAGCACAAATGAAACACTATGCAAATACTTCATGAAGAAGAAGGTGACATTTGCTTACCACAAGGGAGGATAAACATCCTAATCTGATGAAGAAGAACCAATGAGAAGGTACTTGGAATGGCCTGAGTTATAAATTAAAGTGGATTAAATGCATATGGGTATAAGTTATAGAAATGCACTGTTTTGGGAAAAGATTCATCCAACAAATAGTTTACTAAGAGTCTAAATGTGGCACCACGTCAGTCCTGCTAATCACTAGATATACATGACAACTGTTTCAAAAACAGAAATTAGAGTGATATTTCCTGACATTTTTTAAATGCAGGATTGAAACACTGGCACATGCCAAAAATCTTATTTTTTCCTAGTTCCTCAACTTTAAACTGCACAAATGGGGCTAGGCTAATGGTGATGGTTGATCAATGCTCTGAAGAAAAAGGCAGCTTAATGTATCTAAGCAAGTCATGGGCTGGGTACTATACAAATCCAACCAGTTATCCTTTAGGCATATCACATATATTTTTCAATGGAAATAAAGTTTTATTACAAATGAAGAAGTGATACAAACTATATTCCAATTTATGTGAAATGATACACAATTTTGAAATGCAATTTAAAATAAATACAAAC